>NW_028120009.1:43589-73589 GCF_965119305.1 Pelophylax lessonae
TAGAGGACAACCCTCAATCCCCTCCCCTATAGAGGACAACCTCAATCCCCTCCCCTATAGGGGACAACCCTCAATACCCTCCCCTGTAGAGGACAACCCTAATCCCCTCCCTATAGAGGACAACCCTAATCCCCTCCCCTACAGAGGACAACCCTAATCCCCTCCCCTACAGAGGACAACCCTCAATCCCCTCCCCTATAGAGGACAACCCTAACCCTCTCCCCTATAGAGGACAACCCTCAATCCCCTCCCCTATAGAGGATAACCCTCAATCCCCTCCCCTATAGAGGACAACCCTCAATCCCCTCCCCTATAGAGGACAACCCTCAATCCCCTCCCCTATAGAGGACAACCCTCAATCCCCTCCCCTATCGAGAGAGGACAACCCTCAATCCCCTCCCCTATAGAGGACACCCCTCAATCCCTGCCCCTATAGAGGACACCCCTCAATCCCTTCCCCCTATAGAGGACAACCCTCAATCCCCTCCCCTATAGAGGACAACCCTCAATCCCCTCCCCTATAGAGGACAACCCTCAATCCCCTCCCCTATAGAGGACAACCCTAATCCCCTACCCTATAGAGAGAGGACAACCCTTCAATCCCCTCCCCTATAGAGGACAACCCTTTATCCCCTCCCCTATAGAGAGAGGACAACCCTTTATCCCCTCCCCTATAGAGAGAGGACAACCCTTTATCCCCTCCCCTATAGAGGACAACCCTCAATTCCCTCCCCTATAGAGGACAACCCTCAATTCCCTCCCCTATAGAGGACAACCCTCAATTCCCTCCCCTATAGAGGACAACCCTCAATTCCCTCCCCTATAGAGGACAACCCTCAATTCCCTCCCCTATAGAGGACAACCCTCAATCCCCTCCCCTATAGAGGACAACCCTCAATTCCCCTCCCCTATAGAGGACAACCCTCAATCTCCTCCCCTATAGAGGACAACCCTCAAGCCCCTCCCCTATAGAGAGAGGACAACCCGAATCCCTCCCCTTTAGAGGACAACCTCAATTCCCTCCCCTATAGAGGACCACCCTCAATCCCCTCCTTTATAGAGGACAACCCTCAATCCCCTCCCCTATAGAGGACAACCCTAATCCCCTCCCCTATAGAGGACAACCCTCAATCCCCTCCCTTATAGAGAGAGGACAACCCTCAATCCCCTCCCCTATAGAGGACAACCCTCAATCCCCTCCCCTATAGAGGACAACCCTCAATCCCCTCCCCTATAGAGGACAACCCTCAATTCCTCCCTATAGAGGACAACCCTCAATCCCCTCCCCTATAGAGGACACCCCTCAATCCCTGCCCCTATAGAGGACACCCCTCAATCCCTTCCCCCTATAGAGGACAACCCTCAATCCCCTCCCCTATAGAGGACAACCCTCAATCCCCTCCCCTGTAGAGGACAACCCTCAATCCCCTCCCCTATAGAGGACAACCCTAATCCCCTACCCTATAGAGAGAGGACAACCCTCAATCCCCTCCCCTATAGAGGACAACCCTTTATCCCCTCCCCTATAGAGAGAGGACAACCCTTTATCCCCTCCCCTATAGAGAGAGGACAACCCTTTATCCCCTCCCCTATAGAGGAAAACCCTCAATTCCCTCCCCTATAGAGGACAACCCTCAATTCCCTCCCCTATAGAGGACAACCCTCAATTCCCTCCCCTATAGAGGACAACCCTCAATTCCCTCCCCTATAGAGGACAACCCTCAATTCCCTCCCCTATAGAGGACAACCCTCAATCCCCTCCCCTATAGAGGACAATCCTCAATTCCCTCCCCTATAGAGGACAACCCTCAATCTCCTCCCCTATAGAGGACAACCCTCAAGCCCCTCCCCTATAGAGAGAGGACAACCCGAATCCCCTCCCCTTTAGAGGACAACCCTCAATTCCCTCCCCTATAGAGGACCACCCTCAATCCCCCTCCTTTATAGAGGACAACCCTCAATCCCCTCCCCTATAGAGGACAACCCTCAATTCCTTACCCTATAGAGGACAACCCTCAATACCCTCCCCTGTAGAGGACAACCCTCAATTCCTCCCCTATAGAGGACAATCCTCAATCCCCTCCCCTATAGAGGACAACCCTCAATTCCCTCCCCTATAGAGGACAACCCTCAATTCCTTACCCTATAGAGGACAACCCTCAATACCCTCCCCTGTAGAGGGACAACCCTAATCCCCTCCCCTATAGAGGACAATCCTCAATCCCCTCCCCTATAGAGGACAACCCTCAATTCCTTACCCTATAGAGGACAACCCTCAATACCCTCCCCTGTAGAGGACAACCCTAATCCCCTCCCCTATAGAGGACAACCCTCAATCCCCTCCCCTATAGAGGACAACCCTCAATCCCCTCCCCTATAGAGGACAACCCTCAATCCCCTCCCCTACAGAGGACAACCCTCAATTTCCTCCCCTATAGAGGACAACCTCAATCCCCTCCCCTATAGAGGACAACCCTCAATCCCCTCCCCTATAGAGGACAACCCTCAATCTCCTCCCCTATAGAGGACAACCCTCAATCTCCTCCCCTATAGAGGACAACCCTAATCCCCTCCCCTATAGAGGACAACCTTCAATCCCCTATAGAGAGAGGACAACCCTAATCCCCTCCCTATAGATGACAACCCTCAATCCCCTCCCCTATAGAGGACAACCCTTAATCCCCTCCCCTATAGAGGACAACCCTCAATCCCCTCCCCTATAGAGGACAACCCTTAATCTCCTCCCCTATAGAGAGAAGAGGGGGGGAGAGAGAGAGGAGGGGGGGCGAGGGAAGGAGGGGGAGAGAGAGAGAGGGGGGGGAGGGGGGGCAAGGGAAGGAGGGGGAGAGAGAAGGGGAGGGGGGAGAGATAAGGGGAGAGGGGGAAGGGAGAGAGGAGGGGAGAGGGGAAGGAGGGGAGAGGGGGAAGCGGGGAGAGAGGAGGGGGGGGGGGAGAGAGAGAGAGATGAGGGGGGAGAGAGAGAGGAGGGGGAGAGAGAGAGGAGGGGGGAGAGACAGAGGAGGGGGAGAGAGAGAGGAGGGGGGGAGAGAGAGGAGGGGGAGAGAGAGAGGAGGGGGGAGAGAGAGGAGGGGGGGAGAGAGAGGAGGGGGAGAGAGAGAGGAGGGGGGAGAGAGAGGAGGGGGGAGAGAGAGGAGGAGGGGGGAGAGAGAGGAGGAGGGGGGAGAGAGAGGAGGAGGGGGAGAGAGGAGGGGGAGATAGAGAGAGAGGGGGGAGAGAGGGGGGGAGAGAGAGGAGGGGGAGAGAGGAGGGGGAGAGAGAGGAGGGGGGGAGAGAGAGGAGGGGGGGAGAGAGAGAGAGAGGAGGGGGGGAGAGAGAGGAGGGGGGAGAGAGGAGGGGGGAGAGAGAGGGGGGGAGAGAGAGGGGGGGGAGAGAGAGGAGGGGGAGAGAGAGAGAGAGGGGGAGAGGAGGGGGGGGAGAGAGAGAGGAGGGGGGAGAGAGAGAGGAGGGGGGGAGAGAGAGGAGGGGGAGAGAGGAGGGGGGAGAGAGAGGGGGGGAGAGAGAGGGGGGGGGAGAGAGAGGAGGGGGGAGAGAGAGAGAGGAGGGGGAGAGGAGGGGGGGGAGAGAGAGAGGAGGGGGGAGAGAGAGAGGAGGGGGGAGAGAGAGAGGGGGGGGGGGGAGAGAGAGAGGAGGGGGAGAGAGGAGGGGGGGGAGAGAGAGAGGAGGAGAGGAGGGGGGGAGAGAGAGAGGAGGGGGGAGAGAGGAGGGGGGGAGAGAGAGAGGAGGGGGGGAGAGAGAGAGGAGGGGGGGGAGAGAGAGAGGAGGGGGAGAGAGGAGGGGGGAGAGAGAGAGGAGGGGGGGAGAGAGAGAGGAGGGGGAGAGAGGAGGGGGGAGAGAGAGAGGAGGGAGAGAGAGAGGAGGGGGAGAGAGAGAGGAGGGGGGGAGAGAGAGAGAGGAGGGGGGGAGAGAGGAGGGGGGAGGGGGAGCGTCTCAGCTCTATGGTGTACAGAGGAATCCTCCAGAAGTTTGGACCTCTCCCACATACACCCAGAAAACGGCCTGCTCTCCTCCCCCACACACATGTCTATGGGGGGCAGGGAGTCTCCACTCCTGTGCCACCCTAAATATTTGTAGGTGGTGCCCTTCCCCCAGCCGTAGCAGGATGGGCTTGGTCCACACTCTCCCCTCCCCCCAGGGGCTGAGGAAGCGGTGACACCCAGGCAGTAGCAGTGGGACGGGGGAGGGGGGGACACATGGAAATCTGTGCAGAGCCCCCGCCTCACACAGCGCTCAGCCCTGGGCCTGGCACTCTTACCCGATGTCAGATAGATGTGTGCAGCGCGTCCAATGGCTGTGCTGAGAGTGGAGAATAAGAGGCCGTGGGTTCTGGTTGGTCAGCGTTGTCCATGTGACCTTGCTGACCAGTTAGATTGCCTCTTGTCTGTACACTGAGAGGTATGGATTGGAGCCGCAGCGATTTCAAATCCCTGGATCAGCGAAGTGGCTTCCTGATGCCTGAAAGCAGACGGCTGACAAAATCCCAGGCGCCCGGACTCACCAATGCCACCTGGCACCTGGGATTTTTCGAGCCCTGCCCTATATAAGACAACCTTAGCCCTCTGCCCATAATAGTACATTAATAGATAGAGGACAACCCTAATCCTATGGAGAACACCCCAAAGCCTATAGAAGACAACCCTAACTTTATGGAGGGCAACCCTTACCCTATATAAGACAACCATAACCCTATAGAAGACATCCCTTACCCTATAAAAGACATCCCTAACCCTATAGAAGACATCCCTTACCCTATAGAAGACATCCCTAACCCTATAGAAGACACCCCTTACCCTATAGAAGACACCCCTAACCCCATAGAAGACACCCCTTACCCTATAGAAGACAACCCTAACCCTATAGAAGACAACCCTAACCCTATAGAGGACATCCCTAACTCTATAGAGGACATCCCTTACCCTATAGAAGACATCCCTTACCCTATAGAAGACATCCCTAACCCTATAGAAGACATCCCTAACCCTATAGAAGACATCCCTTACCCTATAGAAGACATCCCTAACCCTATAGAAGACATCCCTATAGAAGACATCCCTATCCCTATAGAAGACAACCCTAACCCTATAGAGGACATCCCTTACCCTATAGAAGACAACCCTAACCCTATAGAAGACATCCCTTACCCTATAGAAGACATCCCTAACCCCATAGAAGACACCCCTTACCCTATAGAAGACAACCCTATAGAAGACAACCCTAACCCTATAGAAGACATCCCTTACCCTATAGAAGACACCCCTAACCCTATAGAAGACAACCCTAACCCTATAGAAGACAACCCTAACTTTATGGAGGGCAACCCTTACCCTGTAGAAGACAACCATAACCCTATAGAAGACATCCCTTACCCTATAGAAGACATCCCTTACCCTATAGAAGACATCCCTAACCCCATAGAAGACACCCCTTACCCTATAGAAGACAACCCTAACCCTATAGAAGACAACCCTAACCCTATAGAGGACATCCCTAACTCTATAGAGGACATCCCTTACCCTATAGAAGACATCCCTAACCCTATAGAAGACATCCCTATAGAAGACATCCCTATCCCTATAGAAGACAACCCTAACCCTATAGAGGACATCCCTTACCCTATAGAAGATAACCCTATAGAAGACATCCCTTACCCTATAGAAGACATCCCTAACCCCATAGAAGACACCCCTTACCCTATAGAAGACAACCCTATAGAAGACATCCCTTTCCCTATAGAAGACATCCCTTACCCTATAGAAGACATCCCTAACCCTATAGAAGACATCCCTAACTCTATAGAGGACATCCCTTACCCTATAGAAAGACATCCCTAGCGCTCTGACTACCATAGTGCATTGATACATCCCTAACCCTATAGTGGACATCCCTAACCCTATAGAGGACATCCCTAACCCTATAGGAGACATCCCTAACCCTATAGAAGACACCCCTAACCCTATAGAGGACATCCCTAACCCTATAGAAGACATCCCTTACCTTATAGAAGACATCCCTAACCCTATAGAAGACACCCCTTACCCTATAGAAGACATCCCTTACCCTATAGAAGACAACCCTAACCCTATAGAAGACAACCCTAACTTTATGGAGGGCAACCCTTACCCTGTAGAAGACAACCATAACCCTATAGAAGACACCACTTACCCTATAGAAGACATCCCTTACCCTATAGAAGACAACCCTAACCCTATAGAAGACATCCCTTACCCTATAGAAGACATCCCTAACTCTATAGAGGACATCCCTTACCCTATAGAAGACAACCCTAACCCTATAGAAGACAACCCTAACCCTATAGAAGACATCCCTTACCCTATATAAGACAACCATAACCCTATAGAAGACATCCCTTACCCTATAGAAGACATCCCTTACCCTATAAAAGACATCCCTAACCCTATAGAAGACAACCCTAACCCTATAGAGGACATCCCTTACCCTATAGAAGACATCCCTATAGAAGACATCCCTATCCCTATAGAAGACAACCCTAACCCTATAGAAGACATCCCTAACTCTATAGAGGACATACCTTACCCTATAGAAGACAACCCTAACCCTATAGAAGACATCCCTTACCCTATAGAAGACATCCCTAACCCCATAGAAGACACCCCTTACCCTATAGAAGACAACCCTATAGAAGACAACCCTAACCCTATAGAAGACATCCCTTACCCTATAGAAGACATCCCTAACTCTATAGAGGACATCCCTAACCCTATAGAAGACAACCCTAACCCTATAGAAGACAACCCTAACTTTATGGAGGGCAACCCTTACCCTGTAGAAGACAACCATAACCCTATCGAAGACATCCCTTACCCTATAGAAGACATCCCTTACCCTATAGAAGACATCCCTAACCCCATAGAAGACACCCCTTACCCTATAGAAGACAACCCTAACCCTATAGAAGACAACCCTAACCCTATAGAGGACATCCCTAACTCTATAGAGGACATCCCTTACCCTATAGAAGACACCCCTTACCCTATAGAAGACATCCCTTACCCTATAGAAGACAACCCTAACCCTATAGAAGACGACCCTAACCCTATAGAAGACATCCCTAACTCTATAGAGGACATCCCTTACCCTATAGAAGACAACCCTAACCCTATAGAAAGACATCCCTAGCGCTCTGACTACCATAGTGCATTGATACATCCCTAACCCTATAGTGGACATCCCTAACCCTATAGAGGACATCCCTAACCCTATAGGAGACATCCCTAACCCTATAGAAGACACCCCTAACCCTATAGAGGACATCCCTAACCCTATAGAAGACATCCCTTACCTTATAGAAGACATCCCTAACCCTATAGAAGACACCCCTTACCCTATAGAAGACATCCCTTACCCTATAGAAGACAACCCTAACCCTATAGAAGACAACCCTAACTTTATGGAGGGCAACCCTTACCCTGTAGAAGACAACCATAACCCTATAGAAGACACCACTTACCCTATAGAAGACATTCCTTACCCTATAGAAGCCAACCCTAACCCTATAGAAGACATCCCTTACCCTATAGAAGACATCCCTAACTCTATAGAGGACATCCCTTACCCTATAGAAGACAACCATTACCCTATAGAAGACAACCCTAACCCTATAGAAGACAACCCTAACCCTATAGAAAGACATCCCTAGCGCTCTGACTACCATAGTGCATTGATACATCCCTAACCCTATAGTGGACATCCCTAACCCTATAGAAGACACCCCTAACCCTATAGAGGACATCCCTAACCCTATAGGAGACATCCCTAACCCTATAGAAGACACCCCTAACCCCATAGAGGACATCCCTAACCCTATAGAAGACATTCCTAACCATATAGAAGACATCCCTTACCCTATAGAAGACATCCCTAACCCTATAGAAGACACCCCATAACCCTATAGAAGACACCCCTAACCCTATATAGGACATCCCTAACCCTATAGAAGACATCCCAAACCCTATAGAAGACATCCCAAACCCTATAGAGGACATCCCTAACCTTATAGAAGACACCCCTAACCCTATAGAGGACATCCCTAACCCTATAGAAGACATCCCTAACCCTATAGAAGACATCCGTAACCCTATAGAAGACACCCCTAACCCTATAGAAGACACCCCTAAACCTATAGAGGACACCCCTAACCTTATAGAAGACACCCCTAACCCTATAGAAGACATCCCAAACCCTATAGAGGACATCCCTAACCTTATAGAAGACACCCCTAACCCTATAGAAGACATCCCTAACCCTATAGAAGACATCCCTAACCCTATAGAAGACATCCGTAACCCTATAGAAGACACCCCTAACCCTATAGAAGACACCCCTAACTCTATGGAAGACACCCCTAACTCTATAGAAGACACCCCTAACCCTATAGAAGACACCCCTACCCCAATAGAAGACACCCCTAACCCTATAGAAGACACCCCTAACTCTATAGTAGACACCCTAACCCTATAGAAGACACCCCTAACCCTATAGAAGACACCCCTAACCCTATAGAAGACATCCCTAACTCCTTAGAAGACACCCCTAACCCTATAGAAGACACCCCTAACTCTATAGTAGACACCCCTAACTCTATAAAAGACACCCCTGACCCTATAAAAGACACCCCTAACCCTATAGAAGACACCCCTAACCCTATAGAAGACACCCCTAACCCTATAGAAGGCACCCCTAACCCTATATAAGACACCCCTAACCCTATATAAGACACCCCTAACCCTATAGAAGACACCCCTAACCCTATAGAAGACACCCCTAACTCGAACTCTCTGACCCCCATGGTACATTGGAGGACAATATTGATGAAGGAATGCATAGCGTGGCCGCTCTGCCGGCCCTTTTAGGTGATTGTATCAGCATAGCAACATCATCTTTGTGTGGGGCAGGGGCGTAACTACAGGGGTTGCAGGGGTTGCGATTGCTACCGGGCCCCATGCTCCAGGGGGCCCAGTAGCAAACCAGTGGGTGAACTTCCAGGATTGCAAAAGTCACACTTGCGACCGGGCCCTGGCATTGCACCACTGTGGGGAGGCCCCAAGATTGCAGGAAGGGAGCCCACTGCAGAACTTGTGGAAGGATCCTGCTGCGGGACCGTAATAAAAGGCCATGCAACGAGAATAAAGAGCCCCAGGATTAGTGGGAAGAGCCCTGGGCTTGAAGGGAAGGGCCCCGGCCAGGGATCTGGGGGGGCCCTTCATGGTTTCTTGCATCGGGGCCCTGAAGGCTCTAGTTACGCCTCTGGTGTGGGGTAGTGGATGGGTTTCCTCAATCATGTGATCATGTGACAGGAGAGCCCCTCCTACTGCCACCTGATTGGTGACCATGAGGTCGCAGTGCTGGAGAGGCCCGAAAAAAGTGATTGTAAAGCTTTTTTTAATTTAAAATAAGAAACCAGTTCTACTTACCGGCTCTGTAATGGTTTTGATCCCCTCCCCTGCCAGCACTCCTGACTCCACCCCCTGCCAGCACTCCTGACTCCACCCCCTGCCAGCACTCCTGACTCCACCCGCTGCCAGCACTCCTGACTCCACCCCCTGCCAACACTCCTGACTCCACCCCCTGCCAGCACTCCTGACTCCACCCGCTGCCAGCACTCCTGACTCCACCCCCTGCCAGCACTCCTGACTCCACCCCCTGCCAGCACTCCTGATTCCACCCCCTGCCAGCACTCCTGACTCCACCCCCTGCCAGCACTCCTGACTCCACCCGCTGCCAGCACTCCTTACTCCACCCCCTGCCAGCACTCCTGACTCCACCCCCTGCCATCACTCCTGACTCCACCCCCTGCCAGCACTCCTGACTCCACCCCCTGCCAGCACTCCTGACTCCACCCGCTGCCAGCACTCCTGACTCCACCCGCTGCCAGCACTCCTGACTCCACCCCCTGCCAGCACTCCTGACTCCACCCGCTGCCAGCACTCCTGACTCCACCCCCTGCCAGCACTCCTGACTCCACCCCCTGCCAGCACTCCTGACTCCACCCCCTGCCAGCACTCCTGACTCCACCCCCTGCCAGCACTCCTGACTCCACCCCCTGCCAGCACTCCTGACTCCACCCGCTGCCAGCACTCCTGACTCCACCCGCTGCCAGCACTCCTGACTCCACCCCCTGCCAGCACTCCTGACTCCACCCGCTGCCAGCACTCCTGACTCCACCCCCTGCCAGCACTCCTGACCCCACCCGCTGCCAGCACTCCTGATTCCACCCGCTGCCATCACTCCTGATTCCACCCGCTGCCAGCACTCCTGACTCCACCCGCTGCCAGCACTCCTGACTCCACCCGCTGCCAGCACTCCTGACTCCACCCGCTGCCAGCACTCCTGACTCCACCCGCTGCCAGCACTCCTGACCCCACCCGCTGCCAGCACTCCTGACTCCACCCGCTGCCAGCACTCCTGACTCCACCCGCTGCCAGCACTCCTGATTCCACCCCCTGCCAGCACTCCTGACTCTACCCGCTGCCAGCACTCCTGACCCCACCCGCTGCCATCACTCCTGATTCCACCCGCTGCCAGCACTCCTGACTCCACCCGCTGCCAGCACTCCTGACTCCACCCGCTGCCATCACTCCTGATTCCACCCGCTGCCAGCACTCCTGACTCCACCCGCTGCCAGCACTCCTGACTCCACCCGCTGCCAGCACTCCTGACTCCACCCGCTGCCAGCACTCCTGACTCCACCCGCTGCCAGCACTCCTGATTCCACCCGCTGCCAGCACTCCTGACTCCACCCGCTGCCAGCACTCCTGATTCCACCCGCTGCCAGCACTCCTGACTCCACCCGCTGCCAGCACTCCTGACTCCACCCGCTGCCAGCACTCCTGACTCCACCCGCTGCCAGCACTCCTGACTCCACCCCCTGCCAGCACTCCTGACTCCACCTGCTGCCAGCACTCCTGACTCCACCCGCTGCCAGCACTCCTGACTCCACCCGCTGCCAGCACTCCTGACTCCACCTGCTGCCAGCACTCCTGACTCCACCTGCTGCCAGCACTCCTGACTCCACCCCCTGCCAGCACTCCTGACTCCACCCCCTGCCAGCACTCCTGACTCCACCCGCTGCCAGCACTCCTGACTCCACCCGCTGCCAGCACTCCTGACTCCACCCGCTGCCAGCACTCCTGACTCCGCCCCCTGCTGAGTGCCCCCATAGGAAGCCGCTTGCTCTGGGGGTGCTCGGTCCAATGCCGGGCTGCCCTCCTTTCACAGGTTTTGGCTGACAACAGCAGGAGCCAATGGCTGAGCCAAGCCTGTGAGAGTGGGGAGAGGGGCTGCTGCAGACTTGCAGTGCTGGATCGGGGGGCGGTATTCAGGGGCGGGGGGGGCGGTATTCAGGGGCGGGGGGGGCGGTATTTTGGGGCGGGGGGGGCGGTATTCAGGGGCGGGGGGGCGGTATTCAGGGGCGGGGGGGGGCGGTATTTAGGGGCGGGGGCGGTATTTAGGGGCGGGGGGGCGGTATTCAGGGGTGGGGGGGCGGTATTCAGGGGCGGGGGGGGCGGTATTTAGGGGCGGGGGGCGGTATTCAGGGGCGGGGGGCGGTATTCAGGGGCGGGGGGCGGTATTCAGGGGTGGGGGGGCGGTATTCAGGGGCGGGGGGGGCGGTATTTAGGGGCGGGGGCGGTATTCAGGGGCGGGGGGCGGTATTTAGGGGCGGGGGGCGGTATTTAGGGGCGGGGGGCGGTATTTAGGGGCGGGGGGGCGGTATTCAGGGGCGGGGGGCGGTATTCAGGGGTGGGGGGGCGGTATTTAGGGGCGGGGGGGGGCGGTATTCAGGGGCGGGGGGCGGTATTTAGGGGCGGGGGGGGCGGTATTCAGGGGCGGGGGGCGGTATTCAGGGGTGGGGGGGCGGTATTCAGGGGCGGGGGGGGGCGGTATTTAGGGGCGGGGGCGGTATTCAGGGGCGGGGGGCGGTATTTAGGGGCGGGGGGCGGTATTTAGGGGCGGGGGGCGGTATTTAGGGGCGGGGGGGCGGTATTCAGGGGCGGGGGGCGGTATTTAGGGGCGGGGGGGGGCGGTATTCAGGGGCGGGGGGCGGTATTTAGGGGCGGGGGGGGCGGTATTCAGGGGCGGGGGGCGGTATTCAGGGGTGGGGGGGCGGTATTCAGGGGCGGGGGGGGCGGTATTTAGGGGCGGGGGCGGTATTCAGGGGCGGGGGGCGGTATTTAGGGGCGGGGGGCGGTATTTAGGGGCGGGGGGGCGGTATTCAGGGGCGGGGGGCGGTATTAAAAGGTTTTTTACTTTAATGCAAAAAATTGATTAAGCTTAAAATCCTTTTATGTTTTTAACCTTTTTAACCACTTGCTGACCAGCCGCCATCGTTTTACTGCAGCAGGTCGGCTCTGTTACGTGAAACGGTGTTCCTGTCGCTTCGTGTAGCGGATAGTGGGGGCACATCGATTGGCTAGAGGGGAAGCCAATCAGCAGGTCCGGCGGACGCGATGCTCCCCATGGAGACAGACCGATGTTCTGTCAGTAATGAACACAGGGATCTTACTATTTAGGAACACCGGTCCCTGCGTTCATCCAGTGAGCCCATCCCCCACACAATAAGAAAGCATCCCCTAGGCACACATTTAACCCTTTGTTCGCCCCTGGTGTTAACCCCTTCCCTGCCAGTGTGATTATTACAGTGACAGTGCATATTTATAGCACTGATTACTGTAGTAATGTCACTGGTACCCCCAAAGGTGTTAAAAATGTCAGTCAGGGGTTCGATCTGTCCGCCGCAATGTCGCAGTCCCGCTATAAATCGCAGATCGCCGCCATTACTAGTAAAAAATGAATAAAAATGACAAATCTTTCCCCTAGTTTGTAGACGCGATAACTTTTGTGCAAACCAATCAATATAAACTTATTGGGACTTTTTTTTTTCACCAAAATAATGTAGCGGAATAAAAATTGGCCTAAAATGATGAAAAAATGATATTTTCTCTTTCGTTCATTGATGGACACAGCTCCTTTGTGTTATACTGCCCCCTACTGGAGTAGGACACTAGGTGAAAAAAAAAGTCTGGCTACGCCCATGGGCGGTCCCGGAGGGTATACTCCCTCTTCCTGCTATAGGTACTCCGTTTCTTCTGCCTAGTCCGGAGTAAGGACCTCCTTCCTTGCTGGGATCTCTGGTTCAGCAATTTTTTCTTTTTAGATAGAATTTTTTTCTCCTGTTTTTTTCTCCTGTGAGATCTGCAATCAACTGCCGGACTGGGCAAGGGGCTCTGTAATCTAAATCCAGTGGTCACCCCAGTCTGGCAAGTGAGTGCGCGCAGACCTCAGCTCCACGCTAGGTCAGCCACAACATGGCACCACTGGATGGGGGTTGGCCTACGAGTTAAACGCCTCACGAGGTCGCATACCACCGGGTCTCGGCCCAAGTCGCAGCGTTACTCCTGGCCAACAGCCCCCCCATTTCGATGGAGAGGAGAGTCTGTCTGGAGCGGTGCCCGCCTGGTTCCTGGTATGGTAAGTGATTGTCCCCCCTCTCCCCATGGAGGGTTTTGGGGTGAACGTGTTCCCCTCCATGGGACGGTCGGGCACCTGGGTTCCCCTCCTTCCTGTTAGGCACCCCCCTCATCAGTTTAGTGGTCCCTGTGAGCAATATTGCCCCCCCCCCCCCCCTGGCCTGGGTCCCTTGTGGTGCCGCCATTTTGCTGTAGCCTGTGTGTTTCCATGCACAGTGGCCATGTTTGTGTAGTCCGGCGGTCAATTTGCGGTGGTTTGCCATGACAGTGGAGCCCTGTGGGTGGCGATATTGGCAATGGGAGACCCTCCTCATCCCCTGGTGCTGACTCCTTGATCGTTTCACTTCCTGATCGCTGCTCGTGGAGTGCAGATTATCCTGGTGGCTGAAAGTGCCTGTTTCTGCTGGATGAGGAGTATGGTGGGGTCCTCTTCCTCTGTGCTGAGGATTGATTAGGTTACCGGCGACCGCGTGGTGCTGCTCAAGCAATGTTTTTTTTTTTTCACACCTTTTCTTGTGGGGGTCCCCCTGGTAACTCATGGAGTCTTTGGAGCACATTTTCCCACCTGATCCTCTCTCAGAAGCTGCGGTTCCCAACCATCCATCGATGCACTGACGGTGGTCCTGGAGTCCTTTGTGTCCTGAGTGGAGGTCGTTTTCGGGCGACAGGCTAGCAAAAAGCACCCCCCCCCCCCCCGCCTTCCCCTGCCTCATCGGTCTCCTCAGATCCTGAATCTGATTCAGCCGCCACAGACATGAGAAACTCTGCTGGGTCTGGGACCATGCGCCCTGAGTTCTCAGACAGTGATTCCTCCACTTCTGCAACCGTACACGAAAAGGCACTGGTGGATGCACTGATTGTATCTGTGCGTGAGACCTTAAAAATGGAGGACGCAGCTCCTGTATCTGTGCGTGAGACCTTAAAAATGGAGGACGCAGCTCCTGTATCTGTGCGTGAGACCTTAAAAATGGAGGACGCAGCTCCTGTATCTGTGTGTGAGACCTTAAAAATGGAGGACGCAGCTCCTGTATCTGTGCGTGAGACCTTAAAAATGGAGGCCGCAGCTCCTGTATCTGTGTGTGAGACCTTAAAAATGGAGGCCGCAGCTCCTGTATCTGTGTGTGAGACCTTAAAAATGGAGGACGCAGCTCCTGTATCTGTGCGTGAGACCTTAAAAATGGAGGACGCAGCTCCTGTATCTGTGCGTGAGACCTTAAAAATGGAGGACGCAGCTCCTGTATCTGTGTGTGAGACCTTAAAAATGGAGGACGCAGCTCCTGTATCTGTGCGTGAGACCTTAAAAATGGAGGACGCAGCTCCTGTATCTGTGCGTGAGACCTTAAAAATGGAGGACGCAGCTCCTGTATCTGTGTGTGAGACCTTAAAAATGGAGGACGCAGCTCCTGTATCTGTGCGTGAGACCTTAAAAATGGAGGACGCAGCTCCTGTATCTGTGTGTGAGACCTTAAAAATGGAGGACGCAGCTCCTGTATCTGTGCGTGAGACCTTAAAAATGGAGGACGCAGCTCCTGTATCTGTGCGTGAGACCTTAAAAATGGAGGACGCAGCTCCTGTATCTGTGCGTGAGACCTTGAAAATGGAGGACGCAGCTCCTGTATCTGTGCGTGAGACCTTAAAAATGGAGGACGCAGCTCCTGTATCTGTGCGTGAGACCTTAAAAATGGAGGACGCAGCTCCTGTATCTGTGCGTGAGACCTTAAAAATGGAGGACGCAGCTCCTGTATCTGTGCGTGAGACCTTAAAAATGGAGGACGCAGCTCCTGTATCTGTGCGTGAGACCTTTAAAATGGAGGACGCAGCTGGAGCTGCAACAGAGGCGTTGGTTCCCTTTTGTCACTCACAAGCCATCCAGAGCGGCAAAGGTGTTTCCTTTCCCCGCCTATTTTGACAGAATTGTCGCTAAAGAGTGGGAACAGCCAAAACGTCCCCTTGTGGTCCCTAAGTGATTTTCTATGCTGTACCCCTATGAGGAGTCCCTTCTTAAAAAGTGGACCCTTCGGTCTCCATATTGAACAAAGCAACCATGATTCTGGTTGAAGAGTCCCCGGCCTTTAAGGACCCGGCTGACAGGAAGGCGGAGGCAGTAGCCCGCAATATGTACACCGTGGCTGGTTCGGCACTGAGGCCGGTATTTCCCATTGCCCTGGAGTCGCAAACTCTGACCGAGTGGGCTAAACTCCTACGCCGTGACCTGGAGGGGGAGCAGCTCCCCCCTGCCTTTGCTGAGCTGGGGGACCAGTTGATCCGGGGGCTGCAATTTATCTGTGATGCCTCTTTGGATGCGGCTCCCTTAGTCGCTAGGCTCTCTTTCAGCAGTGGCCCTTTGGCGTATTTTGTGGCTCAAATGCTGGTCTGCAGTCCACATTTCTAAGAAGGCCTTGACTGATCTTCCTTTTCAAGGAGTTTCCCTGTTTGGAACTACCCTGTGTGACATCAATAAAGGTCTCACAGGGGGGAAGAGTACCTTTCTTCCGCAGGCTACTAAGGGCAAGGACCCTCATCGCAGACGTGGGCCATCCTCGGCTCATAAGAAGTTTTTTCATCCCTCAGGGTTGATTGACAAGGGATCAAAACTGTTCAGGGCCTCCTCTGGTGGATCCAAGCAAACTTGGTCTGGCAAGTCGAAAGCGGGCTTATCCAGACCCGCAGACAAGGCTCCTTCAGCATGAAGATGTGCCCTCATCAGGGTTGGGGGGGGATGTCTTTGCTGGTTCCTGGACCCGTGGACTTCCCTGGTACAAGACAAGGGGGTCCACTAAGTCATACGGTCCGGCTACAAGATCGAGTTTCACTCTTACCCCCCGGCAAGGTTCTTTCCTTCCAATTTGCGCTTGACCATGGACCACTTACAGGATCTTTTTTTGACGGTACAGACCTGTTACTTAAAGAGGTGATTGTCCTGGTTCCGACATCGGAACGTTTTCAGGGTTTTTACTCAAACCTGTTTACAGTTCCCAGGAAGGAAGGCATGGTGCATCCAATCCTGGATTTCAAGGCGCTGAACTGCTTTGTGTAGGTGCAGAAGTTCAGAATGGAGTCCATTCGCACGGTGGTGGCATTCCTGCATCAGGGGGATTTTCTTGCCTCTATCGACATCAAGGATGCTCACCTTCACATTCCAATATGTGCCGGTCACCAGCGTTTCTTCTGCTTTGCCGTGGGAGCGGAGCATTATCAGTTTGTAGCGTTACCATTCGGTCTCATCTCTGCTCTCTGGTCTTCATATAAGTGTTAGCCCCGGTGCTAGCATTGTTACGCTAATGGGGGATCGTGGTACTGGGCTACTTGAACTACCTCCTTCTGCAAGTGGAGTCTCCTACTGCTCTGGTGGAAAACCTGGAAACAACCATACAAACTCTGAGGGAGTTCGGCTGGATTATGAATTTTTAGAAGTCTGCTCTGGTTCTGTCCACAAAGCTGGACTATCTGGGTCTTACTCTGGACTCGACCTTAGCCAGAGTGCTCCTTCCTCTGGACAAACTCCAGAAACTGCAGGCTGCGATTCTTCTCCTGCTGTCCAGCAGATGGTTATCCCTCCTGACTTGCATGCGGGTGTTGGGTCTGATGTTGTCTACCTTTTTGAGGTGGACTGGCCTTGCCGGGGTTGGTACTCTGATCTGGTGCAGCTGGTCGCCGAGGTTCCTTGGAAGCTTCCTCTCAGGAGGATCTGCTGTCCCAAGGACCAATTTTCCATCCTGCTTTATAGTCGCTGGCTTTGACGCCTTGGCTGTTTAATGCCAGGTGCTGATGGATAGAAATTTGTCTAAGTCTGGGATTCCAACACTGTTAAAAGCTAGAAAATCTACTTCTAGGAAGATCTACCATTGTACGTGGAAGATGTACATTGCGTGGTGTGAGTCTCTTGGGGTTCATCCTCGTTGCTTTTCGGTGGCTCGGATTTTGACCTTCCTTCAACGGGGAGTTGAGCAGAAACTGGCCTTGAGTACTATCAAGGGCTAGGTGTCGCCTTAGCGGTCTTCTTTCAACGGCCCTTGGCCACACACTCCCTGGTACGTACTTTTCTTCAGGGAGTTTGGCACTTGGTTCCTCCAGCGCGGTCTCTGTTACCTCTTTTGGGGCCTCAGTTTGGTGCTTTCAGTTCTCCAGAAGCCTCTTTTTGAGAATCTTCTGAAGATTCCCCTTCTAACGCTGTCCCAGAAGGTGGCCTTTTTGGTGGTTATCACCTCTACGTGCAGGGTGTCGGAATTGGCGGCGTTATCCTATGGTTCATCTTACTTGGTGGTCCACAGAGATAAGGTGGTTCTTCACCCCTGTCTGTCGTTCCTTCCTCAGGTTGTTTCTGATTTTCATTTGAATGAAGACATTTTGTTGCCTTTCCTGTGTCCCAGGCCAAAACATCCGAAGGAAATTGCTTTGCATGCCTTGGATGTGTTCCAGGCGATTAGGGTGTACCTGGCAGCTATGGAGTCTTTTACGGATGGGCCTCGGAAAGGGTTGTCCGCTTCCTCTGCGATCGTTTCCAGATGGATCAGACAGACGGTGGCTCAGGCCTATTCCATCAAGGGTCCGGTTCCTCCTTTCCCTATCAAGGCGCACTGTACTTGGGTGCTCAGTGCCTCCTGGGCCTTCTGTCATCAGGCGTCAGTGACGCAGGTTTGTAAGGCGGCCAGCTGGTCATCGGTGCACACTTACACAAAGTTCTGTAAAGTAGATGTGTTGGGATCTGCGGATGCTTCTTTTGGCCGCAAGGTTTTTCATGCTGCTGTTTAGAGGATCTGATCCTCTTTGAGGGTGTATTGTTTTTTTCAGGTGAGCTCCAGTTGTTTTAGGTTGAGCTCCTGTTTACCTGATAACCTGGTACTCCTTATGTTTAACATTGCTTTGGGAGGTCCCAATGGTTCTGAAGATCAGGAGCTGTGTCCGTCAATAATCAAAAGAGACAATGGGGTTTTTGACTTACTGTAAAAACATTTCTCTGATGTTCATTGACGGACACAGCACCCCCCCCCCCCCTCTGTGGAGTTTGCTTTCTTCTGACACTGCTTGTAACAAAACTGAGTACCTATAGCAGAAAGTGGGAGTAAACCCCCTGGGCCTGCCCATAGGCGTAGCCAGACTTTTTTTTCTGCCTAGTGTCCTACTCCTATAGGGGGCAGTATAACCCAATGCTTATGAAGATCAAGAGCTGTGTCCGTCAATGAACATCAGAGAAATAGATTTTACGGTTAGTTAAAAATCCAATTTTTTACATTTTTTTTATTGAATAATTTACCAAAAAAAAGCTCTATTTGTGGGGAAAAAAAGGGATCGGTTTTATTTGGGATAAGCCTCACACAGTCGCACGACTGTCAGTTAAAAGTAACGCAGTGCTGTATCGCAAAAAATGGCCTGGTCATTAAAGGGGTAAAACCTTCCGGTTAAGAGATGTGCGAATATGTGGTAATGCAGCGCTAGGCCCACCTCTGTGCCATCACATAAAGCCGGCTGGAAGGGGTTGGGTAAAGTCAAACTCCTCGCCTAATAATCTGGCTCGTTATTTCTGTGCTCCATCGGGTGAACAGGGACCAGAGCTGAAGGGGTTAAACATTTGACTGTTTTTAAAAATTGCTGTCTAAAGTAGAAGTAATAATGATCAATGGCCTGTACTGCAAAGTCTTTCACCCCCATCCCTTATTGTAGGGGAGAGAATGATACCTTTAGTAACATTGGTTGTCCTCCATACCTGTGACAATATAAATGGGTTTGGTGCTCCCCACAATCTGATGACCGTACTTCTGCTTTCCCCCCACAGACTTACATCTACCAGGTCCGGCTTCTTCTAGTGCAGAAAACTCCCTGAGTGGCCCCTGCTGCCCGCCGGACCCTCCCCTTCTTCTCCAGCCTAAGCAGTCTTCATCTCCGACGCCTCAGCTTCACATTGTGCAGTTACCCCAGCTAAGTCCTTCACCTGGTCCATCTGAAGGGGCTTCTCCAGCACCGATGCCTCCGGGGTCCTCTTCTCCTCTGCTTTCTCCAGAGGCTGTCAGTCAGCACTATGACCCTACAGTAGCCATGCTACGAGCTCAGCAGGAAACGGCGGAAGCAATTCGACATCTGACCTACACGTTGCGTCAGAGCATGGACCGTTTGACCAATGTCCTGGCAGCCATCTTACCTCTTATACCTCCTCAGCCTCCATCACCTGCTCCATCTGGCTTGATCGATCCCGTATATTATCCTACAAAGACTGAACCAGAATCTGAACCTTGTTCTGTGAATTATGAGTTGGAGGAAAATCACAATGGCCAGGAAGAGGAAAGTGGCCAGCAAAATGTTGTAGAGGAACAGCCGAGTCCTCCAACCGCCCCTCCTCCCAACAAGAGGAAGAGATTCTCCTACTTGACTCCCCGTAAACGCAGAGGCCGCTGGAAAAACGTGTAAATGAATGGACTGAGATGGGGAACCCATAATGTGGCTCACGGGATTTGGTGAAGAAATGTCCTGCTGGTCTCCCCCCACCACGGAGGTCACAACTGAGGAAGACCTCCGGCTCCTGCTGTACAATTTCATGACATTTATTTTATCTGAAAATATTTTTATGTTCAAAAAATTTCTGCTTCTGTTTTCTCCGACTGTAAATTATGAAATTGTTTTTTAATCTCCTCAAACCGCTGCTGAAGATCAAATTCCCATTGGTGTCGGAGGGTTGGGACCATGGTAGCTATGTAGTAACACTGAGCCATAGGGCAGATCGCAGGGTGTTCCCTCTACGGGGGGGTGGGGGGGAGGGGCGCTGGCCTCGTTTCGCCTTATGATTGCCACACAGGATGTTTTCTAAAGTCTGTAGGGGATAACCGGTATCTCAACTTCATCCATAGATAAACCCTACAGAAGTCTTCTCCAGTATGTCTATAAATCAGATATAAGAATACAAATGGCCAAATTCCGTATAGATCTGCCAATGGAAACCGGACCTCCTTCTGTATCAAATGTGGGGGGAGTTTTAGTCTGAGGCTCTGGCATCCTCTGATTGACTCTTCCAATGTGGGGGGAGTTTTAGTCTGAGGCTCTGGCATCCTCTGATGGACTCTTCCAATGTGGGGGGAGTTTTAGTCTGAGGCTCTGGCATCCTCTGATGGACTCTTCCATTGTAGGGGGAGTTTTAGTCTGAGGCTCTGGCATCCTCTGATGGACTCTTCCATTGTGGGGGGAGTTTTAGTCTGAGGCTCTGGCATCCTCTGATGGACTCTTCCATTGTGGGGGGAGTTTTAGTCTGAGGCTCTGGCATCCTCTGATTGACTCTTCCAATGTGGGAGGAGTTTTAGTCTGAGGCTCTGGCATCCTCTGATGGACTCTTCCATTGTAGGGGGAGTTTTAGTCTGAGGCTCTGCCATCCTCTGATGGACTCTTCCAATTTGGGGGGAGTTTTAGTCTGAGGCTCTGCCATCCTCTGATGGACTCTTCCAATGTGGGGGGAGTTTTAGTCTGAGGCTCTGGAATCCTCTGACGGACGCTTCCATTGTAGGGGGAGTTTTAGTCTGAGGCTCTGGCGCCCTCTGATGGACTCTTCCAATTTGGGGGGAGTTTTAGTCTGAGGCTCTGGCGCCCTCTGATGGACTCTTCCAATCCAATTTGGGGGGAGTTTTAGTCTGAGGCTCTGGCGCCCTCTGATGGACTCTTCCAATTTGGGGGGAGTTTTAGTCTGAGGCTCTGGCGCCCTCTGATGGACTCTTCCAATTTGGGGGGAGTTTTAGTCTGAGGCTCTGGCGCCCTCTGATGGACTCTTCCAATTTGGGGGGAGTTTTAGTCTGAGGCTCTGGCGCCCTCTGATGGACTCTTCCAATTTGGGGGGAGTTTTAGTCTGAGGCTCTGGCGCCCTCTGATGGACTCTTCCAATTTGGGGGGAGTTTTAGTCTGAGGCTCTGGCGCCCTCTGATATCGTCTTTTGCTTTATCTGTATATTTTTTATACAATCTTTTTCTGTATGCTGCTCTGGCCATCTCTTCATCTCTATTCTTCTCTTTCTCTAGATCTGAATAGCCAAGAAAGCAATATATATGTATATAAAAAGCCTACCCACTGTAGATAGCAATGGCTTCCTCGTCCTGTTAATTAGCCGGATAGCAATTAATGATATATGTAAATAAGTACATATTAAAGATTCTGATTTCTAGCATGTTGTATTCATTCAATGCTTGGAGCCGGGCGGTGCGGAGACGGGGGAGGAACTCTGAGTGTCCCCCATAGAAGGAAATATGGCGCGGACCTCTCTGCCTGACCGTCATTCTAATTCAAGTCCGTGACCCAAAACAACAATGTGACCAGAAGTGGTAACGATCGATCCGCTGATCACCATAGTAATAATTGGATCCTCTGACCACCATAGTAATAATGGGATCCTCCGACCACCATAGTAATAATTGGATCCTCTGACCACCATAGTAATAATGAGATCCTCTGACCACCATAGTAATAATGAGATCCTCTGATCACCATAGTAATAATGAGATCCGCTGACCACCATAGTAATAATGAGATCCTCTGATCACCATAGTAATAATGAGATCCGCTGACCACCATAGTAATAATGAGATCCTCTGACCACCATAGTAATAATGAGATCCTCCGACCACCATAGTAATAATGAGATCCTCTGATCACCATAGTAATAATGAGATCCTCCGACCACCATAGTAATAATGAGATCCTCTGATCACCATAGTAATAATGAGATCCTCTGACCACCATAGTAATAATGAGATCCTCTGACCACCATAGTAATAATCGGATCCTCCGACCACCATAGTAATAATGAGATCCTCCGACCACCATAGTAATAATCGGATCCTCTGATCACCATAGTAATAATGAGATCCTCTGACCACCATAGTAATAATGGGATCCTCTGATCACCATAGTAATAATGAGATCCTCTGACCACCATAGTAATAATGAGATCCTCTGATCACCATAGTAATAATGGGATCCTCTGACCACCATAGTAATAATCGGATCCTCTGACCATCATAGTAATAATGAGATCCTCTGATCACCATAGTAATAATCGGATCCTCTGATCACCATAGTAATAATGAGATCCTCTGACCACCATAGTAATAATGAGATCCTCTGATCACCATAGTAATAATCGGATCCTCTGATCACCATAGTAATAATGAGATCCGCTGACCACCATAGTAATAATGAGATCCTCTGACTACCATAGTAATAATTGGATCCTCTGACCACCATAGTAATAATGAGATCCTCTGATCACCATAGTAATAATCGGATCCTCTGATCACCATAGTAATAATGAGATCCTCTGACCACCATAGTAATAATGAGATCCTCTGAGTACTGTAGTAATAATGAGATCCTCTGACCACCATAGTAATAATGAGATCCGCTGACTACCATAGTAATAATGAGATCCTCCGACCACCATAGTAATAATGAGATCCTCCGACCACCATAGTAATAATGAGATCCTCTGATCACCATAGTAATAATCGGATCCTCTGATCACCATAGTAATAATGAGATCCTCTGACCACCATAGTAATAATCGGATCCTCCGACCACCATAGTAATAATGAGATCCTCTGACCACCATAGTAATAATCGGATCCTCTGATCACCATAGTAATAATGAGATCCTCTGACCACCATAGTAATAATGAGATCCTCTGATCACCATAGTAATAATGAGATCCTCTGACCACCATAGTAATAATGAGATCCTCTGATCACCATAGTAATAATCGGATCCTCTGACCATCATAGTAATAATGAGATCCTCTGATCACCATAGTAATAATCGGATCCTCTGATCACCATAGTAATAATGAGATCCTCTGACCACCATAGTAATAATGAGATCCTCTGACTACCATAGTAATAATTGGATCCTCTGACCACCATAGTAATAATGAGATCCTCTGATCACCATAGTAATAATCGGATCCTCTGATCACCATAGTAATAATGAGATCCTCTGACCACCATAGTAATAATGAGATCCTCTGAGTACTGTAGTAATAATGAGATCCTCTGACCACCATAGTAATAATGAGATCCTCTGACCACCATAGTAATAATGAGATCCGCTGACTACCATAGTAATAATGAGATCCTCCGACCACCATAGTAATAATGAGATCCTCCGACCACCATAGTAATAATGAGATCCTCCGACCACCATAGTAATAATGAGATCCTCCGACCACCATAGTAATAATGAGATCCTCTGATCACCATAGTAATAATCGGATCCTCTGATCACCATAGTAATAATGAGATCCTCTGACCACCATAGTAATAATCGGATCCTCCGACCACCATAGTAATAATGAGATCCTCCGACCACCATAGTAATAATGAGATCCTCTGACCACCATAGTAATAATCGGATCCTCTGATCACCATAGTAATAATGAGATCCTCTGACCACCATAGTAATAATCGGATCCTCTGACCATCATAGTAATAATGAGATCCTCCGACCACCATAGTAATAATGAGATCCTCTGATCACCATAGTAATAATGAGATCCTCTGACCACCATAGTAATAATTGGATCCTCTGACCACCATAGTAATAATGAGATCCTCTGATCACCATAGTAATAATCGGATCCTCTGATCACCATAGTAATAATGAGATCCTCTGACCACCATAGTAATAATGAGATCCTCTGACCACCATAGTAATAATGAGATCCTCTGATCACCATAGTAATAATCGGATCCTCTGATCACCATAGTAATAATGAGATCCGCTGACCACCATAGTAATAATGAGATCCTCTGACTACCATAGTAATAATTGGATCCTCTGACCACCATAGTAATAATGAGATCCTCTGATCACCATAGTAATAATCGGATCCTCTGATCACCATAGTAATAATGAGATCCTCTGACCACCATAGTAATAATGAGATCCTCTGACCACCATAGTAATAATCGGATCCTCCGACCACCATAGTAATAATGGGATCCTCTGATCACCATAGTAATAATGAGATCCTCTGATCACCATAGTAATAATCGGATCCTCTGATCACCATAGTAATAATGAGATCCTCTGACCACCATAGTAATAATGAGATCCTCTGACCACCATAGTAATAATGAGATCCGCTGACTACCATAGTAATAATTGGATCCTCTGACCACCATAGTAATAATGAGATCCTCTGATCACCATAGTAATAATGAGATCCTCTGACCACCATAGTAATAATGAGATCCTCTGACCACCATAGTAATAATGAGATCCTCTGATCACCATAGTAATAATGAGATCCTCTGACCACCATAGTAATAATTGGATCCTCTGACCACCATAGTAATAATGAGATCCTCTGATCACCATAGTAATAATGAGATCCTCTGACCACCATAGTAATAATGAGATCCTCTGACCACCATAGTAATAATGAGATCCTCCGACCACCATAGTAATAATGAGATCCTCTGATCACCATAGTAATAATGAGATCCTCTGATCACCATAGTAATAATGAGATCCTCTGATCACCATAGTAATAATGAGATCCTCCGACCACCATAGTAATAATGAGATCCTCTGACCACCATAGTAATAATGAGATCCTCTGATCACCATAGTAATAATGAGATCCTCTGACCACCATAGTAATAATCGGATCCTCCGACCACCATAGTAATAATGAGATCCTCCGACCACCATAGTAATAATGAGATCCTCTGATCACCATAGTAATAATGAGATCCTCTGACCACCATAGTAATAATGAGATCCTCTGATCACCATAGTAATAATCGGATCCTCTGATCACCATAGTAATAATTGGATCCTCTGACCACCATAGTAATAATGAGATCCTCTGATCACCATAGTAATAATCGGATCCTCCGACCACCATAGTAATAATGAGATCCTCCGACCACCATAGTAATAATGAGATCCTCTGATCACCATAGTAATAATCGGATCCTCTGATCACCATAGTAATAATGAGATCCGCTGACCACCATAGTAATAATCGGATCCTCTGATCACCATAGTAATAATGAGATCCTCTGAGTACTGTAGTCATAATGAGATCCTCTGATCACCATAGTAATAATGAGATCCTCTGACCACCATAGTAATAATGAGATCCTCTGACCACCATAGTAATAATGAGATCCTCTGACCACCATAGTAATAATGAGATCCTCTGATCACCATAGTAATAATCGGATCCTCTGATCACCATAGTAATAATGAGATCCGCTGACCACCATAGTAATAATGAGATCCTCTGATCACCATAGTAATAATCGGATCCTCTGATCACCATAGTAATAATGAGATCCGCTGACCACCATAGTAATAATGAGATCCTCTGACTACCATAGTAATAATTGGATCCTCTGACCACCATAGTAATAATGAGATCCTCTGACCACCATAGTAATAATGAGATCCTCTGACCACCATAGTAATAATGAGATCCTCTGATCACCATAGTAATAATCGGATCCTCTGATCACCATAGTAATAATGAGATCCGCTGACCACCATAGTAATAATGAGATCCTCTGATCACCATAGTAATAATCGGATCCTCTGATCACCATAGTAATAATGAGATCCGCTGACCACCATAGTAATAATGAGATCCTCTGACTACCATAGTAATAATTGGATCCTCTGACCACCATAGTAATAATCGGATCCTCTGATCACCATAGTAATAATTGGATCCTCTGACCACCATAGTAATAATGAGATCCTCTGATCACCATAGTAATAATGAGATCCTCTGATCACCATAGTAATAATCGGATCCTCCGACCACCATAGTAATAATGAGATCCTCCGACCACCATAGTAATAATGAGATCCTCTGATCACCATAGTAATAATCGGATCCTCTGATCACCATAGTAATAATGAGATCCGCTGACCACCATAGTAATAATCGGATCCTCTGATCACCATAGTAATAATGAGATCCTCTGAGTACTGTAGTCATAATGAGATCCTCTGATCACCATAGTAATAATGAGATCCTCTGACCACCATAGTAATAATGAGATCCTCTGACCACCATAGTAATAATGAGATCCGCTGACCACCATAGTAATAATGAGATCCTCTGATCACCATAGTAATAATCGGATCCTCTGATCACCATAGTAATAATGAGATCCGCTGACCACCATAGTAATAATGAGATCCTCTGACTACCATAGTAATAATTGGATCCTCTGACCACCATAGTAATAATGAGATCCTCTGACCACCATAGTAATAATGAGATCCTCTGATCACCATAATAATAATGAGATCCTCTGACCACCATAGTAATAATTGGATCCTCTGAGTACTGTAGTAATAATGAGATCCTCCGACCACCATAGTAATAATTGGATCCTCTGATCACCATAGTAATAATGAGATCCTCTGACCACCATAGTAATAATGAGATCCTCTGACCACCATAGTAATAATGAGATCCTCTGATCACCATAGTAATAATGAGATCCTCTGAGTACTGTAGTAATAATGGGGTTGATTTACTAAAATTGGAGAGTGCAAAATCTCCCCAGATTTGGTGATGTCATCACTTTGCTGCTTTTTGTTCTCCTTGCTGGAGAGGAAGACAACCCTGAGGAGCCGCAGTGCAAGGATCTCCCTGCCTCATCCATTCTGTAGATCTGTCATTATCTCAGCAGTCATTGGGGTACAATTCTGAGATGGGGAGGAAACGCCCTGATTGAACCCCCGCATGTTCTGCACTGTCAGTATGTGAAGGCAGCCAAGGCCTGGTGAGTTGGTAATGGAGAAAAGATCATCTGCAGGGAAAGCACGGGGAATACTGGTGACTGTCCCTTGCCCTCTGCTTGTATTTTGTTGGGTGCAGCTTCCATGGAACAGATCCTCATGAAATGACAAGTATTCCTAGTGAGCCCCTCCCCCCCCCCCCCCGCTTCTCCTGCACTTTCCTGTGTAATTGTACTTACCTGTAACCCCATATCATTGAAATACATTGTGCAGCCAGCCCAGCCCCCTCCCGCCCATACAGACTTCCGTGTCCAGTCTCTTCCACCTGGATAAATTCCGTACCGACTTTTCACTCATAATATGACGGAGATCCAGGAACCCCCCAAAAACCACCCCCCTCCACTGAGAGACCCCCAAAAACTGAGAGACCCCCAACCCCCCTAAAACCACCCCCCTCCACTGACAGACCCCCAACCCCCAAATATCACCCCCTCCCTCCACTGAGAGACCCCCAAATACCACCCCCTCCACTGAGAGACCCCCAACCTCCCAAATATAACCCCCTCCACTGTGAGACCCCCAAAAACTGAGAGACCCCCAACCCCCCTAAAACCACCCCCCTCCACTGACAGACCCCCAACCCCCAAATATCACCCCCCCCCTCCACTGAGAGACCCCCAAATACCACCCCCTCCACTGAGAGACCCCCAACCCCCCAAATATAACCCCCTCCACTGAGAGACCCCCAAAAACTGAGAGACCCCCAACCCCCCTAAAACCACCCCCCTCCACTGACAGACCCCCAACCCCCAAATATCACCCCCCTCCACTGACAGACCCCCAACCTCCCAAATATAACCCCCTCCACTGAGAGACCCCCAACCCCCCTAAAACCACCCCCCTCCACTGACAGACCCCCAACCCCCAAATATAACCCCCCCTCCACTGAGAGACCCCAAAATAACCACCTTCCTGCACTGACAAACCCCCAAATACCACCCCTCCCTCCACTGACAGACCCATAAATACCCCCCTCCCTAACGCTAAGCTGATAACCTATAGGGGACTTTTGAAGCATCCCCTATAGAAAATATTGGGCACTGATATTTGTCACCATTTTAGGAACACAGGTAAATGTAAGGTTTGACGTTTCGGGTGTCTATTTACTCATCTTTTATATTTTACCATAAATGTGGGTAAACGATTGCGTTTCTTTGCCCTAAAATTCACTTTCCTGGTGCCTCCATGGCAGCATAGCAATGATAGAGCTCCGCCTCGACTCCGCCCTCAGGACTAGTGCATAGCATAAAAGACAAGACGGTCCCTTCCCCCAGCATTCTCCTTTTTTTCCTCATACCTCTGGAACTGGTGAAGTGTTAGCAGTATGTCCCAACCTCAGCCTCTCCCAGACGCAGTCCCTGCTCTTGGGTCGCTCATAGCACTAATAAGGCAGGGAACCCCTTCTGTGGATCTTTTGGGGTCAAAGCAGAGTTTCCTCATAGGAACGCAGTCTGCAGTTTCTGAAACTTCAACAGCCGGGTCGGTGTTCCCCTTTATTTTATCTGTTTCATTGATATATTTCACTGGTACTGTCTGTGTCTTATTTTCCATTTCTCCCCTTTTTCCAGGTTACTGTCACTAGATGATGTTATTAGTTAGGCATATTTTGTTATTTTTTTCTTCCTTATATTCTGGTAGTAATGCGTTTTTTAGGGGTTTCTCCTTTTTCCCTTAAGCTGGATACACACTGTGCAACTTTTGTTGTCAGATTTCCTTTAGATTTGTCTTTTCTGTGTGGTGCAGGGGCCGGCCTGATTGCATGCAGGTTGGGGGTGTTTAGGTTTGGCCTCATGTTATATGGTTTTGGTTGGTCTGGAGGAGAAAATCTAAAGAAAATTGTATAGTGTGTTAGTCGCCGGCCATGTTTGTTGGGGGAAATCCGAGCTCACTTTCCCTAAAGCAATCAAAGTAAACTATGAGCAGCAGTTTTGTCCATTAGGCTCTCCCTTTCCCTAATTAACCACTTTAGGACCGCGCGCGGTAATAGTACTGCGGCAGTGCGGCACGATACCGCTCAGCCACGTAGTATTAACGTCATGCGCGATCGCGGCTCCAGAGCGCGCTCCCGCGCGCCGCGGGTCCTGATACCGATGGCATTCGGTAGGGAACCGATCAATCACCAGATACTGACCAATGATTTTTGGTCAGTGTCTGTAGATCGGTCCCCACCAATGGCAATCTGTCCCCTGTCTGTGTAATGTAAACACAGACAGGGGAAGTGATGTCACTGTCCCTCCTGAAGTCCTTTCAGTTCCAGGAGAGAGACAGAGACACCAAAAACGTGAGTTTTCACCAACACTACACTGACACACCTCACATAGGTACATTTAACCCCTTCATCACCTCTGATCACCCCCAAACCCCTCACAGTGAACACTATATACAGTGGTATACAGATATTTTACTGATCACTGTGTTAAGCCCCGTACACACACAGATCGTCGTCATACAAACGTTCGTCTTTTCTCCCCGGGGATGTCGGTGTCTGTTGAAAAGTACAAGGACAGCACAAGAATTTTGTCCGCAGACTTCAGCTGACTGCAGAAGTGATGTCATGTAATGGTTAACTTTCCCTGTGTTTTCTATTTTCTGAGCATGCCCAGTCTTGCAAATCTGCGGTCTGTCGGCCGAATTCTGTACTGACAGGCGAACAATCGTCCGTTCTGGTGTCCGCAGACAAAAATTTTCATGTTT
>NW_028120009.1:78589-138827 GCF_965119305.1 Pelophylax lessonae
GAGGTCACATGATTCCTGTAGAGGGCGGAGCTCTAGTGGAGGTCACATGATTCCTGTAGAGGGCGGAGCTCTAGTGGAGGTCACATGATTCCTGTAGAGGGTGGAGCTCCAGTGGAGGTCACATGATTCCTGTAGAGGGTGGAGCTCTAGTGGAGGTCACATGATTCCTGTAGAGGGCGGAGCTCTAGTGGAGGTCACCTGAATCATGTGGAGGGTGTAACGTGAGAATTACCTACCCCTCGTCACTTCCGGCCAGGAACAGCTGAGCAGCGCAGCAGTGCGCATGCTCACAGCCCAGGAAACATAATGGAAGAACTGAGGAGCTGAGTAGTGCGCATGCTCAGTAGTCTGAAACGATCTCGGTGTCTGTTAAAAAACCTACCGACGCGGCGGTGACAAAAACAGCTGTGCTGCACTATGAGTCATCTCCGCTCCTGTCCCGGTCACTTCCCTGCTCTCGGCTACTAAATATAAAAGCGGCGGCGGCTCCGTGATTTATCTTTTCATACAGCCGCCGCCGCTTTTATATTTAGTAGCCGAGATCAGGGAAGTGACCGGGACAGGAGCGGAGATGACTCATAGTGCAGCACAGCTGTTTTAATGTAACTGCTCGCGTTATACAGACTGCCGTAAACCGGAAGTGACGAGGGTAGGTAATTCTCACGGAACAAAGGGCAGAGCTCCACTAGAGGTCACATGATTCCTGTGGAGGGCGGAGCTCTAGTGGAGGTCACATGATTCCTGTAGAGGGCGGAGCTCTAGTGGAGGTCACATGATTCCTGTAGAGGGCGGAGCTCTAGTGGAGGTCACATGATTCTTGTAGAGGGCGGAGCTCTAGTGGAGGTCACATGATTCCTGTAGAGGGCGGAGCTCTAGTGGAGGTCACATGATTCCTGTAGAGGGCGGAGCTCTAGTGGAGGTCACATGATTCCTGTAGAGGGTGGAGCTCCAGTGGAGGTCACATGATTCCTGTAGAGGGTGGAGCTCTAGTGGAGGTCACATGATTCCTGTAGAGGGCGGAGCTCTAGTGGAGGTCACATGATTCCTGTAGAGGGCGGAGCTCTAGTGGAGGTCACATGATTCCTGTAGAGGGCGGAGCTCTAGTGGAGGTCACATGATTCCTGTAGAGGGCGGAGCTCTAGTGGAGGTCACATGATTCCTGTAGAGGGTGGAGCTCCAGTGGAGGTCACATGATTCCTGTAGAGGGTGGAGCTCTAGTGGAGGTCACATGATTCCTGTAGAGGGCGGAGCTCTAGTGGAGGTCACATGATTCCTGTAGAGGGCGGAGCTCTAGTGGAGGTCACATGATTCCTGTAGAGGGCGGAGCTCTAGTGGAGGTCACATGATTCCTGTAGAGGGTGGAGCTCCAGTGGAGGTCACATGATTCCTGTAGAGGGTGGAGCTCTAGTGGAGGTCACATGATTCCTGTAGAGGGCGGAGCTCTAGTGGAGGTCACATGATTCCTGTAGAGGGCGGAGCTCTAGTGGAGGTCACATGATTCCTGTAGAGGGCGGAGCTCTAGTGGAGGTCACATGATTCCTGTAGAGGGCGGAGCTCTAGTGGAGGTCACATGATTCCTGTAGAGGGTGGAGCTCCAGTGGAGGTCACATGATTCCTGTAGAGGGCGGAGCTCTAGTGGAGGTCACATGATTCCTGTGGAGGGCGGAGCTCCAGTAGAGGTCACATGATTCCTGTGGAGGGCAGAGTTCCAGTGGAGGTCACGATTCCTGTAGAGGGCGGAGCTCTAGTGGAGGTCACATGATTCTTGTAGAGGGCAGAGTTCCAGTGGAGGTCACCTGATTCCTGTGGAAGGTGGAGGGCGGAGCTCCAGTGGAGGTCACCTGATTCCTGTGGAAGGTGGAGGGCGGAGCTCCAGTGGAGGTCACCTGATTCCTGTGGAGGCCTCCCCGATAGGCTGGAGATGTAATGAAGTAACAGGAAATCTCCTCCTCACTCTCTGGGCCGATAAGAATTGAATAGGTTTTTGGAAATCACAGAACTGACGCTGCGATGGCTCCATGGGGAACAGACGGAGATTTATAGCCAATATATTATAGAACATTCTAATATCTGCAAGACTTTCTATTACTAGAATGTGGAAATCCACCGAATCTCCCAACCAATCCAACGTAATCACCGGACTGAATATAGAAGAGGAGCTCCTCATACCGACACCTTCTACCTAAATAAATCTCCATTATAGTGACGATCAATCGCTTCCAATGTCCCGTCCCTAATAAACCTCACAACACGGCAACCAATCCGCTTACAGAAACACGGCAACCAATCCGCTTACAGAACCACGGCAACCAATCCGCTTACAGATCCTTCCCATTGGAGCACGCCGTGTTTTATTTTATTTATTTCTCCTTTAATTGTTACTTTGTTGCACTCCGGTCATTTTCTTCATTTTCCTGTTCTTCCATTTACCGAGCAATCACAGAAATAACTGGAAATGTTAGGGTTGAAATTGCTAAATTAAAATTCCAATAAAAATAAAAAATAAAATAAAAAGAACGCATAACGCCGTGGAACACATAACGCCGTGGAACGCATAACGCCGTGGAACGCATAACGCCGTAGAACGCATAACTCCGTGGAACGCATAACGCCGTAGAAGGCATAACGCCGTGGAACGCATAACGCCGTAGAACGCATAACTCCGTGGAACGCATAACGCCGTAGAACGCATAACTCCGTGGAACGCATAACGCCGTAGAACGCATAACTCCGTGGAACGCATAACGCCGTAGAACGCATAACTCCGTGGAACATATAACGCCGTGGAACGCATAACTCCGTGGAACACATAATGCCGTGGAACGCATAACTCCGTGGAACGCATAACGCCGTAGAACGCATAACGCCGTGGAACGCATAACGCCGTGGAACGCATAACTCCATGGAACGCATAACGCCGTAGAACGCATAACTCCGTGGAACGCATAACTCCGGAGAACGCATAACGCCGTGGAACGCATAACTCCGTGGAACGCATAACGCCGTAGAACGCATAACGCCGTGGAACGCATAACTCCGTGGAACGCATAACGCCGTAGAACGCATAACTCCGTGGAACGCATAACGCCGTAGAACGCATAACTCCGTGGAACGCATAACTCCGTGGAACGCATAACTCAGTGGAACACATAATGCCGTGGAACGCATAACTCCGTGGAACGCATAACGCCGTAGAACGCATAACGCCGTAGAACGCATAACTCCGTGGAACGCATAACTCCGTGTAACGAATAACGCCGTAGAACGCATAACGCCGTGGAACGCATAACTCCATGGAACGCATAACGCCGTAGAACGCATAACTCCGTGGAACGCATAACTCCGTGTAACGAATAACGCCGTAGAACGCATAACTCCGTGGAACGCATAACTCCGGAGAACGCATAACGCCGTGGAACGCATAACGCCGTAGAACGCATAACGCCGTGGAACGCATAACGCCGTGGAACGCATAACGCCGTGGAACGCATAACTCCGTGGAACGCATAACTCCATGGAACGCATAACTCCGTGGAACGCATAACTCCGGAGAACGCATAACGCCGTGGAACGCATAACGCCGTAGAACGCATAACGCCGTGGAACGCATAACTCCGTGGAACGCATAACGCCGTGGAACGCATAACTCCGTGGAACGCATAACTCCATGGAACGCATAACTCCGTGGAACGCATAACGCCGTAGAACGCATAACGCCGTGGAACGCATAACGCCGTGGAACGCATAACTCCGTGGAACGCATAACGCCGTGGAACGCATAACTCCGGAGAACGCATAACGCCGTGGAACGCATAACGCCGTGGAACGCATAACTCCGGAGAACGCATAACGCCGTGGAACGCATAACGCCGTAGAACGCATAACTCCGTGGAACGCATAACGCCGTAGAACGCATAACGCCGTGGAACGCATAACTCCGTGGAACGCATAACGCCGTAGAACGCATAACTCCGTGGAACGCATAACGCCGTAGAACGCATAACTCCGTGGAACGCATAACGCCGTAGAACGCATAACTCCGTGGAACATATAACGCCGTGGAACGCATAACTCCGTGGAACACATAATGCCGTGGAACGCATAACTCCGTGGAACGCATAACGCCGTAGAACGCATAACGCCGTGGAACGCATAACGCCGTGGAACGCATAACTCCATGGAACGCATAACGCCGTAGAACGCATAACTCCGTGGAACGCATAACTCCGGAGAACGCATAACGCCGTGGAACGCATAACTCCGTGGAACGCATAACGCCGTAGAACGCATAACGCCGTGGAACGCATAACTCCGTGGAACGCATAACGCCGTAGAACGCATAACTCCGTGGAACGCATAACGCTGTAGAACGCATAACTCAGTGGAACGCATAACTCCGTGGAACGCATAACTCAGTGGAACACATAATGCCGTGGAACGCATAACTCCGTGGAACGCATAACGCCGTAGAACGCATAACGCCGTAGAACGCATAACTCCGTGGAACGCATAACTCCGTGTAACGAATAACGCCGTAGAACGCATAACGCCGTGGAACGCATAACTCCATGGAACGCATAACGCCGTAGAACGCATAACGCCGTAGAACGCATAACTCCGTGGAACGCATAACTCCGTGTAACGAATAACGCCGTAGAACGCATAACTCCGTGGAACGCATAACTCCGGAGAACGCATAACGCCGTGGAACGCATAACTCCGTGGAACGCATAACGCCGTAGAACGCATAACGCCGTGGAACGCATAACTCCGTGGAACGCATAACGCCGTGGAACGCATAACTCCGTGGAACGCATAACTCCATGGAACGCATAACTCCGTGGAACGCATAACGCCGTAGAACGCATAACGCCGTGGAACGCATAACGCCGTGGAACGCATAACTCCGTGGAACGCATAACGCCGTGGAACGCATAACTCCGGAGAACGCATAACGCCGTGGAACGCATAACGCCGTGGAACGCATAACTCCGGAGAACGCATAACGCCGTGGAACGCATAACTCCGTGGAACGCATAACGCCGTGGAACGCATAACTCCGGAGAACGCATAACGCCGTGGAACGCATAACTCCGTGGAACGCATAACGCCGTAGAACGCATAACTCCGTGGAACGCATAACGCCGTAGAACGCATAACGCCGTGGGTCGCACAACTCCGTGGAACGCATAACGCCGTAGAACGCATAACTCCGTGGAACGCATAACGCCGTAGAACGCATAACTCCGTGGAACGCATAACTCCATGGAACGCATAACTCCGTGGAACGCATAACGCCGTAGAACGCATAACGCCGTGGAACGCATAACGCCGTGGAACGCATAACTCCGTGGAACGCATAACGCCGTGGAACGCATAACTCCGGAGAACGCATAACGCCGTGGAACGCATAACGCCGTGGAACGCATAACTCCGGAGAACGCATAACGCCGTGGAACGCATAACTCCGTGGAACGCATAACGCCGTGGAACGCATAACTCCGGAGAACGCATAACGCCGTGGAACGCATAACTCCGTGGAACGCATAACGCCGTAGAACGCATAACTCCGTGGAACGCATAATGCCGTGGAACGCATAACTCCGTGGAACGCATAACGCCGTAGAACGCATAACGCCGTGGAACGCATAACGCCGTGGAACGCATAACTCCATGGAACGCATAACGCCGTAGAACGCATAACTCCGTGGAACACATAACTCCGTGGAACGAATAACGCCGTAGAACGCATAACTCCGTGGAACGCAAAACTCCGGAGAACGCATAACGCCGTGGAACGCATAACTCCGTGGAACGCATAACGCCGTAGAACGCATAACGCCGTGGAACGCATAACTCCGTGGAACGCATAACGCCGTAGAACGCATAACTCCGTGGAACGCATAACGCCGTAGAACGCATAACTCCGTGGAACGCATAACTCCGTGGAACGCATAACTCCGTGGAACACATAATGCCGTGGAACGCATAACTCCGTGGAACGCATAACGCCGTGTAACGAATAACGCCGTAGAACGCATAACTCCGTGGAACGCATAACTCCGGAGAACGCATAACGCCGTGGAACGCATAACTCCGTGGAACGCATAACGCCGTAGAACGCATAACGCCGTGGAACGCATAACTCCATGGAACGCATAACTCCGTGGAACGCATAACGCCGTAGAACGCATAACGCCGTGGAACGCATAACGCCGTGGAACGCATAACTCCGTGGAACGCATAACGCCGTGGAACGCATAACTCCGGAGAACGCATAACGCCGTGGAACGCATAACGCCGTGGAACGCATAACTCCGGAGAACGCATAACGCCGTGGAACGCATAACTCCGTGGAACGCATAACGCTGTGGAACGCATAACTCCGGAGAACGCATAACGCCGTGGAACGCATAACTCCGTGGAACGCATAACGCCGTAGAACGCATAACTCCGTGGAACGCATAACGCCGTAGAACGCATAACGCCGTGGGTCGCACAACTCCGTGGAACGCATAACGCCGTAGAACGCATAACTCCGTGGAACGCATAACGCCGTAGAACGCATAACTCCGTGGAACGCATAACTCCATGGAACGCATAACTCCGTGGAACGCATAACGCCGTAGAACGCATAACGCCGTGGAACGCATAACGCCGTGGAACGCATAACTCCGTGGAACGCATAACGCCGTGGAACGCATAACTCCGGAGAACGCATAACGCCGTGGAACGCATAACGCCGTGGAACGCATAACTCCGGAGAACGCATAACGCCGTGGAACGCATAACTCCGTGGAACGCATAACGCCGTGGAACGCATAACTCCGGAGAACGCATAACGCCGTGGAACGCATAACTCCGTGGAACGCATAACGCCGTAGAACGCATAACTCCGTGGAACACATAATGCCGTGGAACGCATAACTCCGTGGAACGCATAACGCCGTAGAACGCATAACGCCGTGGAACGCATAACGCCGTGGAACGCATAACTCCATGGAACGCATAACGCCGTAGAACGCATAACTCCGTGGAACACATAACTCCGTGGAACGAATAACGCCGTAGAACGCATAACTCCGTGGAACGCAAAACTCCGGAGAACGCATAACGCCGTGGAACGCATAACTCCGTGGAACGCATAACGCCGTAGAACGCATAACGCCGTAGAACGCATAACTCCGTGGAACGCATAACGCCGTAGAACGCATAACTCCGTGGAACGCATAACTCCGTGGAACGCATAACTCCGTGGAACACATAATGCCGTGGAACGCATAACTCCGTGGAACGCATAACGCCGTAGAACGCATAACGCCGTGGAACGCATAACTCCGTGGAACGCATAACGCCGTAGAACGCATAACGCCGTGGAACGCATAACTCCGTGGAACGAATAACGCCGTAGAACGCATAACTCCGTGGAACGCATAACTCCGGAGAACGCATAACGCCGTGGAACGCATAACTCCGTGGAACGCATAACGCCGTGGAACGCATAACTCCGTGGAACGCATAACGCCGTGGAACGCATAACTCCGTGGAACGCATAACGCCGTGGAACGCATAACTCCGGAGAACGCATAACGCCGTGGAAGGCATAACTCCGTGGAACGCATAACGCCGTGGAACGCATAACTCCGTGGAACGCATAACGCCGTAGAACGCATAACGCCGTGGAACGCACAACTCCGTGGAACGCATAACGCCGTAGAACGCATAACTCCGTGGAACATATAACGCCGTGGAACGCATAACTCCGTGGAACGCATAATGCCGTGGAACGCATAACTCCGTGGAACGCATAACGCCGTAGAACGCATAACGCCGTGGAACGCATAACTCCGTGGAACGCATAACGCCGTAGAACGCATAACGCCGTGGAACGCATAACTCCGTGGAACGAATAACGCCGTAGAACGCATAACTCCGTGGAACGCATAACTCCAGAGAACGCATAACTCCGTGGAACGCATAACTCCGTGGAACGCATAACGCCGTAGAACGCATAACTCCGTGGAACGCATAACTCCGGAGAACGCATAACGCCGTGGAACGCATAACTCCGTGGAACGCATAACGCCGTAGAACGCATAACGCCGTGGAACGCATAACTCCGTGGAACGCATAACGCCGTGGAACGCATAACTCCGTGGAACGCATAACGCCGTAGAACGCATAACGCCGTGGAACGCATAACTCCGTGGAACGCATAACTCCAGAGAACGCATAACTCCGTGGAACGCATAACTCCGTGGAACGCATAACGCCGTAGAACGCATAACGCCGTGGAACGCATAACTCCGTGGAACGCATAACGCCGTGGAACGCATAACTCCGTGGAACGCATAACGCCGTAGAACGCATAACTCCGTGGAACATATAACGCCGTGGAACGCATAACTCCGTGGAACGCATAATGCCGTAGAACGCATAACGCCGTGGAACGCATAACGCCGTAGAACGCATAACTCCGTGGAACGCATAACTCCGGAGAACGCATAACGCCGTGGAACGCATAACTCCGTGGAACGCATAACTCCGTGGAACGCATAACTCCGTGGAACGCATAACGCCGTAGAACGCATAACTCCGTGGAACGCATAACGCCGTAGAACGCATAACTCCGTGGAACGCATAACGCCATAGAACGCATAACTCCGTGGAACATATAACGCCGTGGAACGCATAACTCCGTGGAACATATAACGCCGTGGAACGCATAACTCCGTGGAACACATAATGCCGTGGAACGCATAACTCCGTGGAACGCATAACGCCGTAGAACGCATAACGCCGTGGAACGCATAACTCCATGGAACGCATAACGCCGTAGAACGCATAACGCCGTAGAACGCATAACTCCGTGGAACGCATAACTCCGTGGAACGAATAACGCCGTAGAACGCATAACTCCGTGGAACGCATAACTCCGGAGAACGCATAACGCCGTGGAACGCATAACTCCATGGAACGCATAACGCCGTAGAACGCATAACGCCGTAGAACGCATAACGCCGTGGAACGCATAACTCCGTGGAACGCATAACGCCGTAGAACGCATAACGCCGTGGAACGCATAACTCCGTGGAACGAATAACTCCGGAGAACGCATAACGCCGAGGAACGCATAACTCCGTGGAACGCATAACGCCGTAGAACGCATAACGCCGTGGAATGCTTAACTCCGTGGAATGCATAACGCCGTGGAACGCATAACTCCATGGAACGCATAACTCCGTGGAACGCATAACTCCATGGAACGCATAACTCCGTGGAACGCATAACGCCGTAGAACGCATAACGCCGTGGAACGCATAACGCCGTGGAACGCATAACTCCGTGGAACGCATAACGCCGTGGAACGCATAACTCCGGAGAACGCATAACGCCGTGGAACGCATAACTCCGTGGAACGCATAACGCCGTGGAACGCATAACTCCGGAGAACGCATAACGCCGTGGAACGCATAACTCCGTGGAACGCATAACGCCGTAGAACGCATAACTCCGTGGAACGCATAACGCCGTAGAACGCATAACGCCGTGGGTCGCACAACTCCGTGGAACGCATAACGCCGTGGAACGCATAACTCCGTGGAACGCATAACGCCGTAGAACGCATAACTCCGTGGAACGCATAACGCCGTGGAACGCATAACTCCGTGGAACGCATAATGCCGTGGAACGCATAACTCCGTGGAATGCATAACGCCGTAGAACGCATAACGCCGTGGAACGCATAACTCCGTGGAACGCATAACGCCGTAGAACGCATAACGCCGTGGAACGCATAACTCCGTGGAACGAATAACGCCGTAGAACGCATAACTCCGTGGAACGCATAACTCCGGAGAACGCATAACGCCGTGGAACGCATAACTCCGTGGAACGCATAACGCCGTGGAACGCATAACTCCGTGGAACGCATAACGCCGTAGAACGCATAACGCCGTGGAACGCATAACTCCGTGGAACGCATAACGCCATAGAACGCATAACTCCGTGGAACATATAACGCCGTGGAACGCATAACTCCGTGGAACACATAATGCCGTGGAACGCATAACTCCGTGGAACGCATAACGCCATAGAACGCATAACGCCGTGGAACGCATAACTCCATGGAACGCATAACGCCGTAGAACGCATAACGCCGTAGAACGCATAACTCCGTGGAACGCATAACTCCGTGGAACGAATAACGCCGTAGAACGCATAACTCCGTGGAACGCATAACTCCGGAGAACGCATAACGCCGTGGAACGCATAACTCCATGGAACGCATAACGCCGTAGAACGCATAACGCCGTAGAACGCATAACGCCGTGGAACGCATAACTCCGTGGAACGCATAACGCCGTAGAACGCATAACGCCGTGGAACGCATAACTCCGTGGAACGAATAACTCCGGAGAACGCATAACGCCGAGGAACGCATAACTCCGTGGAACGCATAACGCCGTAGAACGCATAACGCCGTGGAATGCTTAACTCCGTGGAATGCATAACGCCGTGGAACGCATAACTCCATGGAACGCATAACTCCGTGGAACGCATAACTCCATGGAACGCATAACTCCGTGGAACGCATAACGCCGTAGAACGCATAACGCCGTGGAACGCATAACGCCGTGGAACGCATAACTCCGTGGAACGCATAACGCCGTGGAACGCATAACTCCGGAGAACGCATAACGCCGTGGAACGCATAACTCCGTGGAACGCATAACGCCGTGGAACGCATAACTCCGGAGAACGCATAACGCCGTGGAACGCATAACTCCGTGGAACGCATAACGCCGTAGAACGCATAACGCCGTGGGTCGCACAACTCCGTGGAACGCATAACGCCGTGGAACGCATAACTCCGTGGAACGCATAACGCCGTAGAACGCATAACTCCGTGGAACGCTTAACGCCGTAGAACGCATAACTCCGTGGAACATATAACGCCGTGGAACGCATAACTCCGTGGAACGCATAATGCCGTGGAACGCATAACTCCGTGGAATGCATAACGCCGTAGAACGCATAACGCCGTGGAACGCATAACTCCGTGGAACGCATAACGCCGTAGAACGCATAACGCCGTGGAACGCATAACTCCGTGGAACGAATAACGCCGTAGAACGCATAACTCCGTGGAACGCATAACTCCGGAGAACGCATAACGCCGTGGAACGCATAACTCCGTGGAACGCATAACGCCGTGGAACGCATAACTCCGTGGAACGCATAACGCCGTGGAACGCATAACTCCGGAGAACGCATAACGCCGTGGAACGCATAACGCCGTAGAACGCATAACGCCGTGGAACGCATAACGCCGTGGAACGCATAACGCCGTAGAACGCATAACTCCGTGGAACATATAACGCATAACGCCGTAGAACGCATAACGCCGTGGAACGCATAACTCCGTGGAACGAATAACGCCGTAGAACGCATAACTCCGTGGAACGCATAACTCCGGAGAACGCATAACGCCGTGGAACGCATAACTCCGTGGAACGCATAACTCCGTGGAACGCATAACGCCGTGGAACGCATAACTCCGTGGAACGCATAACGCCGTGGAACGCATAACTCCGTGGAACGCATAACGCCGTGGAACGCATAACTCCGGAGAACGCATAACGCCGTGGAACGCATAACTCCGTGGAACGCATAACGCCGTAGAACGCATAACGCCGTGGAACGCATAACTCCGTGGAACGCATAACGCCGTAGAACGCATAACGCCGTGGAACGCACAACTCCGTGGAACGCATAACGCCGTAGAACGCATAACTCCGTGGAACATATAACGCCGTGGAACGCATAACTCCGTGGAACGCATAATTCCGTGGAACGCATAACTCCGTGGAACGCATAACGCCGTAGAACGCATAACGCCGTGGAACGCATAACGCCGTAGAACGCATAACGCCGTGGAACGCATAACTCCGTGGAACGAATAACGCCGTAGAACGCATAACGCCGTGGAACGCATAACTCCGTGGAACGCATAACGCCGTAGAACGCATAACGCCGTGGAACGCATAACTCCGTGGAACGCATAACGCCGTGGAACGCATAACTCCGTGGAACGCATAACGCCGTAGAACGCATAACTCCGTGGAACATATAACGCCGTGGAACGCATAACTCCGTGGAACGCATAATGCCGTGGAACGCATAACTCCGTGGAACGCATAACGCCGTAGAACGCATAACGCTGTGGAACGCATAACGCCGTAGAACGCATAACTCCGTGGAACGCATAACTCCGGAGAACGCATAACGCCGTGGAACGCATAACTCCGTGGAACGCATAACTCTGTGGAACGCATAACGCCGTGGAACGCATAACTCCGTGGAACGCATAACGCCGTGGAACGCATAACTCCGTGGAACGCATAACGCCGTGGAACGCATAACTCCGGAGAACGCATAACGCCGTGGAACGCATAACTCCGTGGAACGCATAACGCCGTGGAACGCATAACTCTGTGGGACATATAACGCCGTGGAACGCATAACTCCGTGGAACGCATAATGCCGTGGAACGTATAACTCCGTGGAACGCATAACGCCGTAGAACGCATAACGCCGTGGAACGCATAACTCCGTGGAACGCATAACGCCGTAGAACGCATAACGCCGTGGAACGCATAACTCAGTGGAACGCATAACGCCGTGGAACGCATAACTCCGGAGAACGCATAACGCCGTGGAACGCATAACTCCGTGGAACGCATAACGCCGTGGAACGCATAACTCCGTGGAACGCATAACGCCGTGGAACGCATAACTCCGTGGAACGCATAACGCCGTGGAACGCATAACTCCGGGGAACGCATGACGCCGTGGAACGCATAACTCCGTGGAACGCATAACGCCGTGGAACGCATAACTCCGTGGAACGCATAACGCCGTGGAACGCATAACGCCGTGGAACGCATAACTCCGTGGAACGCATAACGCCGTGGAACGCATAACTCCGTGGAACGCATAACGCCGTGGAACGCATAACTCCGTGGAACTCATAACGCCGTGGAACGCATAACGCCGTGGAACGCATAACTCCGTGGAACGCATAACGCCGTGGAACGCATAACTCCGTGGAACGCATAACGCCGTGGAACGCATAACTCCGTGGAACGCATAACGCCGTGGAACGCATAACTCCGTGGAACGCATAACGCCGTGGAACGCATAACTCCGGAGAACGCATAACGCCGTGGAACGCATAACTCCGGAGAACGCATAACGCCGTGGAACGCATCACTCCGTGGAACGCATAACGCCGTGGAACGCATAACTCCGGAGAACGCATAACGCCGTGGAACGCATAACTCCGTGGAACGCATAACGCCGTAGAACGCATAACTCCGTGGAACGCATAACGCCGTAGAACGCATAACGCCGTGGGTCGCACAACTCCGTGGAACGCATAACGCCGTAGAACGCATAACTCCGTGGAACGCATAACGCCGTAGAACGCATAACTCCGTGGAACGCATAACGCCGTGGAACATATAACGCCGTGAAACGCATAACGCCGTAGAACGCATAACGCCGTGGAACGCATAACTCCGTGGAACGAATAACGCCGTAGAACGCATAACTCCGTGGAACGCATAACTCCGGAGAACGCATAACGCCGTAGAACGCATAACGCCGTGGAACGCATAACTCCGTGGAACGAATAACGCCGTAGAACGCATAACTCCGTGGAACGCATAACGCCGTAGAACGCATAACGCCGTGGGTCGCACAACTCCGTGGAACGCATAACGCCGTAGAACGCATAACTCCGTGGAACGCATAACGCCGTAGAACGCATAACTCCGTGGAACGCATAACTCCGTGGAACATATAACGCCGTGGAACGCATAACTCCGTGGAACGCATAATGCCGTGGAACGCATAACTCCGTGGAACGCATAACGCCGTAGAACGCATAACGCCGTGGAACGCATAACTCCGTGGAACGAATAACGCCGTAGAACGCATAACTCCGTGGAACGCATAACTCCGGAGAACGCATAACGCCGTGGAACGCATAACTCCGTGGAACGCATAACGCCGTGGAACGCATAACTCCTTGGAACGCATAACGCCGTGGAACGCATAACTCCGTGGAACGCATAACGCCGTGGAACGCATAACTCCGGAGAACGCATAACGCCGTGGAACGCATAACTCCGTGGAACGCATAACGCTGTAGAACGCATAACGCCGTGGAACGCACAACTCCGTGGAACGCATAACGCCGTAGAACGCATAACTCCGTGGAACATATAACGCCGTGGAACGCATAACTCCGTGGAACGCATAATGCCGTGGAACGCATAACTCCGTGGAACGCATAACGCCGTAGAACGCATAACGCCGTGGAACGCATAACTCCGTGGAACGCATAACGCCGTAGAACGCATAACGCCGTGGAACTCATAACTCCGTGGAACGAATAACGCCGTAGAACGCATAACTCCGTGGAACGCATAACTCCGGAGAACGCATAACGCCGTGGAACGCATAACTCCGTGGAACGCATAACTCCGTGGAACGCATAACTCCGTGGAACGCATAACGCCGTGGAACGCATAACTCCGGAGAACGCATAACGCCGTGGAACGCATAACTCCGTGGAACGCATAACGCCGTAGAACGCATAACGCCGTGGAACGCATAACTCCGTGGAACGCATAACGCCGTAGAACGCATAACGCCGTGGAACGCACAACTCCGTGGAACGCATAACGCCGTAGAACGCATAACTCCGTGGAACATATAACGCCGTGGAACGCATAACTCCGTGGAACGCATAATGCCGTGGAACGCATAACTCCGTGGAACGCATAACGCCGTAGAACGCATAACGCCGTGGAACGCATAACTCCGTGGAACGCATAACGCCGTAGAACGCATAACGCCGTGGAACGCATATCTCCGTGGAACGAATAACGCCGTAGAACGCATAACTCCGTGGAACGCATAACTCCAGAGAACGCATAACGCCGTGGAACGCATAACTCCGTGGAACGCATAACGCCGTAGAACGCATAACGCCGTGGAACGCATAACTCCGTGGAACGCATAACTCCAGAGAACGCATAACTCCGTGGAACGCATAACTCCGTGGAACGCATAACGCCGTAGAACGCATAACGCCGTGGAACGCATAACTCCGTGGAACGCATAACGCCGTGGAACGCATAACTCCGTGGAACGCATAACTCCGTGGAACATATAACGCCGTGGAACGCATAACTCCGTGGAACGCATAACTCCGTGGAACGCATAACGCCGTAGAACGCATAACGCCGTGGAACGCATAACTCCGTGGAACGCATAACGCCGTGGAACGCATAACGCCGTAGAACGCATAACTCCGTGGAACATATAACGCCGTGGAACGCATAACTCCGTGGAACGCATAATGCCGTGGAACGCATAACTCCGTGGAACGCATAACGCCGTAGAACGCATAACGCCGTGGAACGCATAACGCCGTAGAACGCATAACTCCGTGGAACGCATAACTCCGGAGAACGCATAACGCCGTGGAACGCATAACTCCGTGGAACGCATAACTCCGTGGAACGCATAACGCCGTGGAACGCATAACTCCGTGGAACGCATAACGCCGTGGAACGCATAACTCCGTGGAACGCATAACGCCGTGGAACGCATAACTCTGTGGAACATATAACGCCGTGGAACGCATAACTCTGTGGAACATATAACTCCGTGGAACGCATAACTCCGTGGAACGCATAACGCCGTGGAACGCATAACTCCGTGGAACGCATAACGCCGTAGAACGCATAACGCCGTGGAACGCATAACTCCGTGGAACGCATAACGCCGTAGAACGCATAACGCCGTGGAACGCATAACTCCGTGGAACGCATAACGCCGTGGAACGCATAACTCCGGAGAACGCATAACGCCGTGGAACGCATAACGCCGTGGAACGCATAACTCTGTGGAACGCATAACGCCGTGGAACGCATAACTCCGTGGAACGCATAACGCCATGGAACGCATAACTCCGTGGAACGCATAACGCCGTGGAACGCATAACTCCGGGGAACGCATGACGCCGTGGAACGCATAACTCCGTGGAACGCATAACGCCGTGGAACGCATAACGCCGTGGAACGCATAACTCCGGGGAACGCATGACGCCGTGGAACGCATAACTCCGTGGAACGCATAACTCCGTGGAACGCATAACTCCATGGAACGCATAACTCCGTGGAACGCATAACGCCATAGAACGCATAACGCCGTGGAACGCATAACTCCGTGGAACGCATAACTCCATGGAACGCATAACTCCGTGGAACGCATAACGCCGTAGAACGCATAACGCCGTGGAACGCATAACTCCGTGGAACGCATAACGCCGTGGAACGCATAACTCCGGAGAACGCATAACGCCGTGGAACACATAACTCCGGAGAACGCATAACGCCATGGAACGCATAACTCCGTGGAACGCATAACGCCGTAGAACGCATAACTCCGTGGAACATATAACGCCGTGGAACGCATAACTCCGTGGAACGCATAATGCCGTGGAACGCATAACTCCGTGGAACGCATAACGCCGTAGAACGCATAACGCCGTGGAACGCATAACTCCATGGAACGCATAACGCCGTAGAACGCATAACGCCGTAGAACGCATAACTCCGTGGAACGCATAACTCCGTGGAACGAATAACGCCGTAGAACGCATAACTCCGTGGAACGCATAACTCCGGAGAACGCATAACGCCGTGGAACGCATAACTCCATGGAACGCATAACGCCGTAGAACGCTTAACGCCGTAGAACGCATAACGCCGTGGAACGCATAACTCCGTGGAACGCATAACGCCGTAGAACGCATAACGCCGTGGAACGCATAACTCCGTGGAACGAATAACTCCGGAGAACGCATAACGCCGAGGAACGCATAACTCCGTGGAACGCATAACGCCGTAGAACGCATAACGCCGTGGAATGCTTAACTCCGTGGAATGCATAACGCCGTGGAACGCATAACTCCATGGAACGCATAACTCCGTGGAACGCATAACTCCATGGAACGCATAACTCCGTGGAACGCATAACGCCGTAGAACGCATAACGCCGTGGAACGCATAACTCCGTGGAACGCATAACGCCGTGGAACGCATAACTCCGGAGAACGCATAACGCCGTGGAACGCATAACTCCGTGGAACGCATAACGCCGTGGAACGCATAACTCCGGAGAACGCATAACGCCGTGGAACGCATAACTCCGTGGAACGCATAACGCCGTAGAACGCATAACTCCGTGGAACGCATAACGCCGTAGAACGCATAACGCCGTGGGTCGCACAACTCCGTGGAACGCATAACGCCGTGGAACGCATAACTCCGTGGAACGCATAACGCCGTAGAACGCATAACTCCGTGGAACGCATAACGCCGTAGAACGCATAACTCCGTGGAACATATAACGCCGTGGAGCGCATAACTCCGTGGAACGCATAATGCCGTGGAACGCATAACTCCGTGGAATGCATAACGCCGTAGAACGCATAACGCCGTGGAACGCATAACTCCGTGGAACGCATAACGCCGTAGAACGCATAACGCCGTGGAACGCATAACTCCGTGGAACGAATAACGCCGTAGAACGCATAACTCCGTGGAACGCATAACTCCGGAGAACGCATAACGCCGTGGAACGCATAACTCCGTGGAACGCAGAACGCCGTGGAACGCATAACTCCGTGGAACGCATAACGCCGTGGAACGCATAACTCCGTGGAACGCATAACGCCGTGGAACGCATAACTCCGGAGAACGCATAACGCCGTGGAACGCATAACGCCGTAGAACGCATAACGCCGTGGAACGCATAACGCCGTGGAACGCATAACGCCGTAGAACGCATAACTCCGTGGAACATATAACGCCGTGGAACGCATAACTCCGTGGAACGCATAATGCCGTGGAACGCATAACTCCGTGGAACGCATAACGCCGTAGAACGCATAACGCCGTGGAACGCATAACTCCGTGGAACGCATAACGCCGTAGAACGCATAACGCCGTGGAACGCATAACTCCGTGGAACGAATAACGCCGTAGAACGCATAACTCCGTGGAACGCATAACTCCGGAGAACGCATAACGCCGTGGAACGCATAACTCCGTGGAACGCATAACTCCGTGGAACGCATAACGCCGTGGAACGCATAACTCCGTGGAACGCATAACGCCGTGGAACGCATAACTCCGTGGAACGCATAACGCCGTGGAACGCATAACTCCGGAGAACGCATAACGCCGTGGAACGCATAACTCCGTGGAACGCATAACGCCGTAGAACGCATAACGCCGTGGAACGCATAACTCCGTGGAACGCATAACGCCGTAGAACGCATAACGCCGTGGAACGCACAACTCCGTGGAACGCATAACGCCGTAGAACGCATAACTCCGTGGAACATATAACGCCGTGGAACGCATAACTCCGTGGAACGCATAATTCCGTGGAACGCATAACTCCGTGGAACGCATAACGCCGTAGAACGCATAACGCCGTGGAACGCATAACTCCGTGGAACGCATAACGCCGTAGAACGCATAACGCCGTGGAACGCATAACTCCGTGGAACGAATAACGCCGTAGAACGCATAACGCCGTGGAACGCATAACTCCGTGGGACGCATAACGCCGTGGAACGCATAACTCCGTGGAACGCATAACGCCGTAGAACGCATAACTCCGTGGAACATATAACGCCGTGGAACGCATAACTCCGTGGAACGCATAATGCCGTGGAACGCATAACTCCGTGGAACGCATAACGCCGTAGAACGCATAACGCTGTGGAACGCATAACGCCGTAGAACGCATAACTCCGTGGAACGCATAACTCCGGAGAACGCATAACGCCGTGGAACGCATAACTCCGTGGAACGCATAACTCTGTGGAACGCATAACGCCGTGGAACGCATAACTCCGTGGAACGCATAACGCCGTGGAACGCATAACTCCGTGGAACGCATAACGCCGTGGAACGCATAACTCCGGAGAACGCATAACGCCGTGGAATGCATAACTCCGTGGAACGCATAACGCCGTGGAACGCATAACTCTGTGGGACATATAACGCCGTGGAACGCATAACTCTGTGGAACGCATAATGCCGTGGAACGCATAACTCCGTGGAACGCATAACGCCGTAGAACGCATAACGCCGTGGAACGCATAACTCCGTGGAACGCATAACGCCGTAGAACGCATAACGCCGTGGAATGCATAACTCCGTGGAACGCATAACGCCGTGGAACGCATAACTCCGGAGAACGCATAACGCCGTGGAACGCATAACGCCGTGGAACGCATAACTCCGTGGAACGCATAACGCCGTGGAACGCATAACTCCGTGGAACGCATAACGCCGTGGAACGCATAACTCCGTGGAACGCATAACGCCGTGGAACGCATAACTCCGGGGAACGCATGACGCCGTGGAACGCATAACTCCGTGGAACGCATAACGCCGTGGAACGCATAACTCCGTGGAACGCATAACGCCGTGGAACGCATAACGCCGTGGAACGCATAACTCCGTGGAACGCATAACGCCGTGGAACGCATAACTCCGTGGAACGCATAACGCCGTGGAACGCATAACTCCGTGGAACTCATAACGCCGTGGAACGCATAACGCCGTGGAACGCATAACTCCGTGGAACGCATAACGCCGTGGAACGCATAACTCCGTGGAACGCATAACGCCGTGGAACGCATAACTCCGTGGAACGCATAACGCCGTGGAACGCATAACTCCGTGGAACGCATAACGCCGTGGAACGCATAACTCCGGAGAACGCATAACGCCGTGGAACGCATAACTCCGGAGAACGCATAACGCCGTGGAACGCATCACTCCGTGGAACGCATAACGCCGTGGAACGCATAACTCCGGAGAACGCATAACGCCGTGGAACGCATAACTCCGTGGAACGCATAACGCCGTAGAACGCATAACTCCGTGGAACGCATAACGCCGTAGAACGCATAACGCCGTGGGTCGCACAACTCCGTGGAACGCATAACGCCGTAGAACGCATAACTCCGTGGAACGCATAACGCCGTAGAACGCATAACTCCGTGGAACGCATAACGCCGTGGAACATATAACGCCGTGGAACGCATAACGCCGTAGAACGCATAACGCCGTGGAACGCATAACTCCGTGGAACGAATAACGCCGTAGAACGCATAACTCCGTGGAACGCATAACTCCGGAGAACGCATAACGCCGTAGAACGCATAACGCCGTAGAACGCATAACTCCGTGGAACGCATAACGCCGTAGAAGGCATAACGCCGTGGAACGCATAACGCCGTAGAACGCATAACTCCGTGGAACGCATAACGCCGTAGAACGCATAACTCCGTGGAACGCATAACGCCGTAGAACGCATAACTCCGTGGAACGCATAACGCCGTAGAACGCATAACTCCGTGGAACATATAACGCCGTGGAACGCATAACTCCGTGGAACACATAATGCCGTGGAACGCATAACTCCGTGGAACGCATAACGCCGTAGAACGCATAACGCCGTGGAACGCATAACGCCGTGGAACGCATAACTCCATGGAACGCATAACGCCGTAGAACGCATAACTCCGTGGAACGCATAACTCCGGAGAACGCATAACGCCGTGGAACGCATAACGCCGTAGAACGCATAACTCCGTGGAACGCATAACGCCGTAGAACGCATAACGCCGTGGAACGCATAACTCCGTGGAACGCATAACGCCGTAGAACGCATAACTCCGTGGAACGCATAACGCCGTAGAACGCATAACTCCGTGGAACGCATAACTCCGTGGAACGCATAACTCAGTGGAACACATAATGCCGTGGAACGCATAACTCCGTGGAACGCATAACGCCGTAGAACGCATAACGCCGTAGAACGCATAACTCCGTGGAACGCATAACTCCGTGTAACGAATAACGCCGTAGAACGCATAACGCCGTGGAACGCATAACTCCATGGAACGCATAACGCCGTAGAACGCATAACTCCGTGGAACGCATAACTCCGTGTAACGAATAACGCCGTAGAACGCATAACTCCGTGGAACGCATAACTCCGGAGAACGCATAACGCCGTGGAACGCATAACGCCGTAGAACGCATAACGCCGTGGAACGCATAACGCCGTGGAACGCATAACGCCGTGGAACGCATAACTCCGTGGAACGCATAACTCCATGGAACGCATAACTCCGTGGAACGCATAACTCCGGAGAACGCATAACGCCGTGGAACGCATAACGCCGTAGAACGCATAACGCCGTGGAACGCATAACTCCGTGGAACGCATAACGCCGTGGAACGCATAACTCCGTGGAACGCATAACTCCATGGAACGCATAACTCCGTGGAACGCATAACGCCGTAGAACGCATAACGCCGTGGAACGCATAACGCCGTGGAACGCATAACTCCGTGGAACGCATAACGCCGTGGAACGCATAACTCCGGAGAACGCATAACGCCGTGGAACGCATAACGCCGTGGAACGCATAACTCCGGAGAACGCATAACGCCGTGGAACGCATAACGCCGTAGAACGCATAACTCCGTGGAACGCATAACGCCGTAGAACGCATAACGCCGTGGAACGCATAACTCCGTGGAACGCATAACGCCGTAGAACGCATAACTCCGTGGAACGCATAACGCCGTAGAACGCATAACTCCGTGGAACGCATAACGCCGTAGAACGCATAACTCCGTGGAACATATAACGCCGTGGAACGCATAACTCCGTGGAACACATAATGCCGTGGAACGCATAACTCCGTGGAACGCATAACGCCGTAGAACGCATAACGCCGTGGAACGCATAACGCCGTGGAACGCATAACTCCATGGAACGCATAACGCCGTAGAACGCATAACTCCGTGGAACGCATAACTCCGGAGAACGCATAACGCCGTGGAACGCATAACTCCGTGGAACGCATAACGCCGTAGAACGCATAACGCCGTGGAACGCATAACTCCGTGGAACGCATAACGCCGTAGAACGCATAACTCCGTGGAACGCATAACGCTGTAGAACGCATAACTCAGTGGAACGCATAACTCCGTGGAACGCATAACTCAGTGGAACACATAATGCCGTGGAACGCATAACTCCGTGGAACGCATAACGCCGTAGAACGCATAACGCCGTAGAACGCATAACTCCGTGGAACGCATAACTCCGTGTAACGAATAACGCCGTAGAACGCATAACGCCGTGGAACGCATAACTCCATGGAACGCATAACGCCGTAGAACGCATAACGCCGTAGAACGCATAACTCCGTGGAACGCATAACTCCGTGTAACGAATAACGCCGTAGAACGCATAACTCCGTGGAACGCATAACTCCGGAGAACGCATAACGCCGTGGAACGCATAACTCCGTGGAACGCATAACGCCGTAGAACGCATAACGCCGTGGAACGCATAACTCCGTGGAACGCATAACGCCGTGGAACGCATAACTCCGTGGAACGCATAACTCCATGGAACGCATAACTCCGTGGAACGCATAACGCCGTAGAACGCATAACGCCGTGGAACGCATAACGCCGTGGAACGCATAACTCCGTGGAACGCATAACGCCGTGGAACGCATAACTCCGGAGAACGCATAACGCCGTGGAACGCATAACGCCGTGGAACGCATAACTCCGGAGAACGCATAACGCCGTGGAACGCATAACTCCGTGGAACGCATAACGCCGTGGAACGCATAACTCCGGAGAACGCATAACGCCGTGGAACGCATAACTCCGTGGAACGCATAACGCCGTAGAACGCATAACTCCGTGGAACGCATAACGCCGTAGAACGCATAACGCCGTGGGTCGCACAACTCCGTGGAACGCATAACGCCGTAGAACGCATAACTCCGTGGAACGCATAACGCCGTAGAACGCATAACTCCGTGGAACGCATAACTCCATGGAACGCATAACTCCGTGGAACGCATAACGCCGTAGAACGCATAACGCCGTGGAACGCATAACGCCGTGGAACGCATAACTCCGTGGAACGCATAACGCCGTGGAACGCATAACTCCGGAGAACGCATAACGCCGTGGAACGCATAACGCCGTGGAACGCATAACTCCGGAGAACGCATAACGCCGTGGAACGCATAACTCCGTGGAACGCATAACGCCGTGGAACGCATAACTCCGGAGAACGCATAACGCCGTGGAACGCATAACTCCGTGGAACGCATAACGCCGTAGAACGCATAACTCCGTGGAACGCATAATGCCGTGGAACGCATAACTCCGTGGAACGCATAACGCCGTAGAACGCATAACGCCGTGGAACGCATAACGCCGTGGAACGCATAACTCCATGGAACGCATAACGCCGTAGAACGCATAACTCCGTGGAACACATAACTCCGTGGAACGAATAACGCCGTAGAACGCATAACTCCGTGGAACGCAAAACTCCGGAGAACGCATAACGCCGTGGAACGCATAACTCCGTGGAACGCATAACGCCGTAGAACGCATAACGCCGTGGAACGCATAACTCCGTGGAACGCATAACGCCGTAGAACGCATAACTCCGTGGAACGCATAACGCCGTAGAACGCATAACTCCGTGGAACGCATAACTCCGTGGAACGCATAACTCCGTGGAACACATAATGCCGTGGAACGCATAACTCCGTGGAACGCATAACGCCGTGTAACGAATAACGCCGTAGAACGCATAACTCCGTGGAACGCATAACTCCGGAGAACGCATAACGCCGTGGAACGCATAACTCCGTGGAACGCATAACGCCGTAGAACGCATAACGCCGTGGAACGCATAACTCCGTGGAACGCATAACGCCGTGGAACGCATAACTCCGTGGAACGCATAACTCCATGGAACGCATAACTCCGTGGAACGCATAACGCCGTAGAACGCATAACGCCGTGGAACGCATAACGCCGTGGAACGCATAACTCCGTGGAACGCATAACGCCGTGGAACGCATAACTCCGGAGAACGCATAACGCCGTGGAACGCATAACGCCGTGGAACGCATAACTCCGGAGAACGCATAACGCCGTGGAACGCATAACTCCGTGGAACGCATAACGCTGTGGAACGCATAACTCCGGAGAACGCATAACGCCGTGGAACGCATAACTCCGTGGAACGCATAACGCCGTAGAACGCATAACTCCGTGGAACGCATAACGCCGTAGAACGCATAACGCCGTGGGTCGCACAACTCCGTGGAACGCATAACGCCGTAGAACGCATAACTCCGTGGAACGCATAACGCCGTAGAACGCATAACTCCGTGGAACGCATAACTCCATGGAACGCATAACTCCGTGGAACGCATAACGCCGTAGAACGCATAACGCCGTGGAACGCATAACGCCGTGGAACGCATAACTCCGTGGAACGCATAACGCCGTGGAACGCATAACTCCGGAGAACGCATAACGCCGTGGAACGCATAACGCCGTGGAACGCATAACTCCGGAGAACGCATAACGCCGTGGAACGCATAACTCCGTGGAACGCATAACGCCGTGGAACGCATAACTCCGGAGAACGCATAACGCCGTGGAACGCATAACTCCGTGGAACGCATAACGCCGTAGAACGCATAACTCCGTGGAACACATAATGCCGTGGAACGCATAACTCCGTGGAACGCATAACGCCGTAGAACGCATAACGCCGTGGAACGCATAACGCCGTGGAACGCATAACTCCATGGAACGCATAACGCCGTAGAACGCATAACTCCGTGGAACACATAACTCCGTGGAACGAATAACGCCGTAGAACGCATAACTCCGTGGAACGCAAAACTCCGGAGAACGCATAACGCCGTGGAACGCATAACTCCGTGGAACGCATAACGCCGTAGAACGCATAACGCCGTAGAACGCATAACTCCGTGGAACGCATAACGCCGTAGAACGCATAACTCCGTGGAACGCATAACTCCGTGGAACGCATAACTCCGTGGAACACATAATGCCGTGGAACGCATAACTCCGTGGAACGCATAACGCCGTAGAACGCATAACGCCGTGGAACGCATAACTCCGTGGAACGCATAACGCCGTAGAACGCATAACGCCGTGGAACGCATAACTCCGTGGAACGAATAACGCCGTAGAACGCATAACTCCGTGGAACGCATAACTCCGGAGAACGCATAACGCCGTGGAACGCATAACTCCGTGGAACGCATAACGCCGTGGAACGCATAACTCCGTGGAACGCATAACGCCGTGGAACGCATAACTCCGTGGAACGCATAACGCCGTGGAACGCATAACTCCGGAGAACGCATAACGCCGTGGAAGGCATAACTCCGTGGAACGCATAACGCCGTGGAACGCATAACTCCGTGGAACGCATAACGCCGTAGAACGCATAACGCCGTGGAACGCACAACTCCGTGGAACGCATAACGCCGTAGAACGCATAACTCCGTGGAACATATAACGCCGTGGAACGCATAACTCCGTGGAACGCATAATGCCGTGGAACGCATAACTCCGTGGAACGCATAACGCCGTAGAACGCATAACGCCGTGGAACGCATAACTCCGTGGAACGCATAACGCCGTAGAACGCATAACGCCGTGGAACGCATAACTCCGTGGAACGAATAACGCCGTAGAACGCATAACTCCGTGGAACGCATAACTCCAGAGAACGCATAACTCCGTGGAACGCATAACTCCGTGGAACGCATAACGCCGTAGAACGCATAACTCCGTGGAACGCATAACTCCGGAGAACGCATAACGCCGTGGAACGCATAACTCCGTGGAACGCATAACGCCGTAGAACGCATAACGCCGTGGAACGCATAACTCCGTGGAACGCATAACGCCGTGGAACGCATAACTCCGTGGAACGCATAACGCCGTAGAACGCATAACGCCGTGGAACGCATAACTCCGTGGAACGCATAACTCCAGAGAACGCATAACTCCGTGGAACGCATAACTCCGTGGAACGCATAACGCCGTAGAACGCATAACGCCGTGGAACGCATAACTCCGTGGAACGCATAACGCCGTGGAACGCATAACTCCGTGGAACGCATAACGCCGTAGAACGCATAACTCCGTGGAACATATAACGCCGTGGAACGCATAACTCCGTGGAACGCATAATGCCGTAGAACGCATAACGCCGTGGAACGCATAACGCCGTAGAACGCATAACTCCGTGGAACGCATAACTCCGGAGAACGCATAACGCCGTGGAACGCATAACTCCGTGGAACGCATAACTCCGTGGAACGCATAACTCCGTGGAACGCATAACGCCGTAGAACGCATAACTCCGTGGAACGCATAACGCCGTAGAACGCATAACTCCGTGGAACGCATAACGCCATAGAACGCATAACTCCGTGGAACATATAACGCCGTGGAACGCATAACTCCGTGGAACACATAATGCCGTGGAACGCATAACTCCGTGGAACGCATAACGCCGTAGAACGCATAACGCCGTGGAACGCATAACTCCATGGAACGCATAACGCCGTAGAACGCATAACGCCGTAGAACGCATAACTCCGTGGAACGCATAACTCCGTGGAACGAATAACGCCGTAGAACGCATAACTCCGTGGAACGCATAACTCCGGAGAACGCATAACGCCGTGGAACGCATAACTCCATGGAACGCATAACGCCGTAGAACGCATAACGCCGTAGAACGCATAACGCCGTGGAACGCATAACTCCGTGGAACGCATAACGCCGTAGAACGCATAACGCCGTGGAACGCATAACTCCGTGGAACGAATAACTCCGGAGAACGCATAACGCCGAGGAACGCATAACTCCGTGGAACGCATAACGCCGTAGAACGCATAACGCCGTGGAATGCTTAACTCCGTGGAATGCATAACGCCGTGGAACGCATAACTCCATGGAACGCATAACTCCGTGGAACGCATAACTCCATGGAACGCATAACTCCGTGGAACGCATAACGCCGTAGAACGCATAACGCCGTGGAACGCATAACGCCGTGGAACGCATAACTCCGTGGAACGCATAACGCCGTGGAACGCATAACTCCGGAGAACGCATAACGCCGTGGAACGCATAACTCCGTGGAACGCATAACGCCGTGGAACGCATAACTCCGGAGAACGCATAACGCCGTGGAACGCATAACTCCGTGGAACGCATAACGCCGTAGAACGCATAACTCCGTGGAACGCATAACGCCGTAGAACGCATAACGCCGTGGGTCGCACAACTCCGTGGAACGCATAACGCCGTGGAACGCATAACTCCGTGGAACGCATAACGCCGTAGAACGCATAACTCCGTGGAACGCATAACGCCGTGGAACGCATAACTCCGTGGAACGCATAATGCCGTGGAACGCATAACTCCGTGGAATGCATAACGCCGTAGAACGCATAACGCCGTGGAACGCATAACTCCGTGGAACGCATAACGCCGTAGAACGCATAACGCCGTGGAACGCATAACTCCGTGGAACGAATAACGCCGTAGAACGCATAACTCCGTGGAACGCATAACTCCGGAGAACGCATAACGCCGTGGAACGCATAACTCCGTGGAACGCATAACGCCGTGGAACGCATAACTCCGTGGAACGCATAACGCCGTAGAACGCATAACGCCGTGGAACGCATAACTCCGTGGAACGCATAACGCCATAGAACGCATAACTCCGTGGAACATATAACGCCGTGGAACGCATAACTCCGTGGAACACATAATGCCGTGGAACGCATAACTCCGTGGAACGCATAACGCCGTAGAACGCATAACGCCGTGGAACGCATAACTCCATGGAACGCATAACGCCGTAGAACGCATAACGCCGTAGAACGCATAACTCCGTGGAACGCATAACTCCGTGGAACGAATAACGCCGTAGAACGCATAACTCCGTGGAACGCATAACTCCGGAGAACGCATAACGCCGTGGAACGCATAACTCCATGGAACGCATAACGCCGTAGAACGCATAACGCCGTAGAACGCATAACGCCGTGGAACGCATAACTCCGTGGAACGCATAACGCCGTAGAACGCATAACGCCGTGGAACGCATAACTCCGTGGAACGAATAACTCCGGAGAACGCATAACGCCGAGGAACGCATAACTCCGTGGAACGCATAACGCCGTAGAACGCATAACGCCGTGGAATGCTTAACTCCGTGGAATGCATAACGCCGTGGAACGCATAACTCCATGGAACGCATAACTCCGTGGAACGCATAACTCCATGGAACGCATAACTCCGTGGAACGCATAACGCCGTAGAACGCATAACGCCGTGGAACGCATAACGCCGTGGAACGCATAACTCCGTGGAACGCATAACGCCGTGGAACGCATAACTCCGGAGAACGCATAACGCCGTGGAACGCATAACTCCGTGGAACGCATAACGCCGTGGAACGCATAACTCCGGAGAACGCATAACGCCGTGGAACGCATAACTCCGTGGAACGCATAACGCCGTAGAACGCATAACGCCGTGGGTCGCACAACTCCGTGGAACGCATAACGCCGTGGAACGCATAACTCCGTGGAACGCATAACGCCGTAGAACGCATAACTCCGTGGAACGCTTAACGCCGTAGAACGCATAACTCCGTGGAACATATAACGCCGTGGAACGCATAACTCCGTGGAACGCATAATGCCGTGGAACGCATAACTCCGTGGAATGCATAACGCCGTAGAACGCATAACGCCGTGGAACGCATAACTCCGTGGAACGCATAACGCCGTAGAACGCATAACGCCGTGGAACGCATAACTCCGTGGAACGAATAACGCCGTAGAACGCATAACTCCGTGGAACGCATAACTCCGGAGAACGCATAACGCCGTGGAACGCATAACTCCGTGGAACGCATAACGCCGTGGAACGCATAACTCCGTGGAACGCATAACGCCGTGGAACGCATAACTCCGGAGAACGCATAACGCCGTGGAACGCATAACGCCGTAGAACGCATAACGCCGTGGAACGCATAACGCCGTGGAACGCATAACGCCGTAGAACGCATAACTCCGTGGAACATATAACGCATAACGCCGTAGAACGCATAACGCCGTGGAACGCATAACTCCGTGGAACGAATAACGCCGTAGAACGCATAACTCCGTGGAACGCATAACTCCGGAGAACGCATAACGCCGTGGAACGCATAACTCCGTGGAACGCATAACTCCGTGGAACGCATAACGCCGTGGAACGCATAACTCCGTGGAACGCATAACGCCGTGGAACGCATAACTCCGTGGAACGCATAACGCCGTGGAACGCATAACTCCGGAGAACGCATAACGCCGTGGAACGCATAACTCCGTGGAACGCATAACGCCGTAGAACGCATAACGCCGTGGAACGCATAACTCCGTGGAACGCATAACGCCGTAGAACGCATAACGCCGTGGAACGCACAACTCCGTGGAACGCATAACGCCGTAGAACGCATAACTCCGTGGAACATATAACGCCGTGGAACGCATAACTCCGTGGAACGCATAATTCCGTGGAACGCATAACTCCGTGGAACGCATAACGCCGTAGAACGCATAACGCCGTGGAACGCATAACGCCGTAGAACGCATAACGCCGTGGAACGCATAACTCCGTGGAACGAATAACGCCGTAGAACGCATAACGCCGTGGAACGCATAACTCCGTGGAACGCATAACGCCGTAGAACGCATAACGCCGTGGAACGCATAACTCCGTGGAACGCATAACGCCGTGGAACGCATAACTCCGTGGAACGCATAACGCCGTAGAACGCATAACTCCGTGGAACATATAACGCCGTGGAACGCATAACTCCGTGGAACGCATAATGCCGTGGAACGCATAACTCCGTGGAACGCATAACGCCGTAGAACGCATAACGCTGTGGAACGCATAACGCCGTAGAACGCATAACTCCGTGGAACGCATAACTCCGGAGAACGCATAACGCCGTGGAACGCATAACTCCGTGGAACGCATAACTCTGTGGAACGCATAACGCCGTGGAACGCATAACTCCGTGGAACGCATAACGCCGTGGAACGCATAACTCCGTGGAACGCATAACGCCGTGGAACGCATAACTCCGGAGAACGCATAACGCCGTGGAACGCATAACTCCGTGGAACGCATAACGCCGTGGAACGCATAACTCTGTGGGACATATAACGCCGTGGAACGCATAACTCCGTGGAACGCATAATGCCGTGGAACGTATAACTCCGTGGAACGCATAACGCCGTAGAACGCATAACGCCGTGGAACGCATAACTCCGTGGAACGCATAACGCCGTAGAACGCATAACGCCGTGGAACGCATAACTCAGTGGAACGCATAACGCCGTGGAACGCATAACTCCGGAGAACGCATAACGCCGTGGAACGCATAACTCCGTGGAACGCATAACGCCGTGGAACGCATAACTCCGTGGAACGCATAACGCCGTGGAACGCATAACTCCGTGGAACGCATAACGCCGTGGAACGCATAACTCCGGGGAACGCATGACGCCGTGGAACGCATAACTCCGTGGAACGCATAACGCCGTGGAACGCATAACTCCGTGGAACGCATAACGCCGTGGAACGCATAACGCCGTGGAACGCATAACTCCGTGGAACGCATAACGCCGTGGAACGCATAACTCCGTGGAACGCATAACGCCGTGGAACGCATAACTCCGTGGAACTCATAACGCCGTGGAACGCATAACGCCGTGGAACGCATAACTCCGTGGAACGCATAACGCCGTGGAACGCATAACTCCGTGGAACGCATAACGCCGTGGAACGCATAACTCCGTGGAACGCATAACGCCGTGGAACGCATAACTCCGTGGAACGCATAACGCCGTGGAACGCATAACTCCGGAGAACGCATAACGCCGTGGAACGCATAACTCCGTGGAACGCATAACGCCGTAGAACGCATAACTCCGTGGAACGCATAACGCCGTAGAACGCATAACGCCGTGGGTCGCACAACTCCGTGGAACGCATAACGCCGTAGAACGCATAACTCCGTGGAACGCATAACGCCGTAGAACGCATAACTCCGTGGAACGCTTAACGCCGTGGAACATATAACGCCGTGGAACGCATAACGCCGTAGAACGCATAACGCCGTGGAACGCATAACTCCGTGGAACGAATAACGCCGTAGAACGCATAACTCCGTGGAACGCATAACTCCGGAGAACGCATAACGCCGTAGAACGCATAACGCCGTGGAACGCATAACTCCGTGGAACGAATAACGCCGTAGAACGCATAACTCCGTGGAACGCATAACGCCGTAGAACGCATAACGCCGTGGGTCGCACAACTCCGTGGAACGCATAACGCCGTAGAACGCATAACTCCGTGGAACGCATAACGCCGTAGAACGCATAACTCCGTGGAACGCATAACTCCGTGGAACATATAACGCCGTGGAACGCATAACTCCGTGGAACGCATAATGCCGTGGAACGCATAACTCCGTGGAACGCATAACGCCGTAGAACGCATAACGCCGTGGAACGCATAACTCCGTGGAACGAATAACGCCGTAGAACGCATAACTCCGTGGAACGCATAACTCCGGAGAACGCATAACGCCGTGGAACGCATAACTCCGTGGAACGCATAACGCCGTGGAACGCATAACTCCTTGGAACGCATAACGCCGTGGAACGCATAACTCCGTGGAACGCATAACGCCGTGGAACGCATAACTCCGGAGAACGCATAACGCCGTGGAACGCATAACTCCGTGGAACGCATAACGCTGTAGAACGCATAACGCCGTGGAACGCACAACTCCGTGGAACGCATAACGCCGTAGAACGCATAACTCCGTGGAACATATAACGCCGTGGAACGCATAACTCCGTGGAACGCATAATGCCGTGGAACGCATAACTCCGTGGAACGCATAACGCCGTAGAACGCATAACGCCGTGGAACGCATAACTCCGTGGAACGCATAACGCCGTAGAACGCATAACGCCGTGGAACTCATAACTCCGTGGAACGAATAACGCCGTAGAACGCATAACTCCGTGGAACGCATAACTCCGGAGAACGCATAACGCCGTGGAACGCATAACTCCGTGGAACGCATAACTCCGTGGAACGCATAACTCCGTGGAACGCATAACGCCGTGGAACGCATAACTCCGGAGAACGCATAACGCCGTGGAACGCATAACTCCGTGGAACGCATAACGCCGTAGAACGCATAACGCCGTGGAACGCATAACTCCGTGGAACGCATAACGCCGTAGAACGCATAACGCCGTGGAACGCACAACTCCGTGGAACGCATAACGCCGTAGAACGCATAACTCCGTGGAACATATAACGCCGTGGAACGCATAACTCCGTGGAACGCATAATGCCGTGGAACGCATAACTCCGTGGAACGCATAACGCCGTAGAACGCATAACGCCGTGGAACGCATAACTCCGTGGAACGCATAACGCCGTAGAACGCATAACGCCGTGGAACGCATATCTCCGTGGAACGAATAACGCCGTAGAACGCATAACTCCGTGGAACGCATAACTCCAGAGAACGCATAACGCCGTGGAACGCATAACTCCGTGGAACGCATAACGCCGTAGAACGCATAACGCCGTGGAACGCATAACTCCGTGGAACGCATAACTCCAGAGAACGCATAACTCCGTGGAACGCATAACTCCGTGGAACGCATAACGCCGTAGAACGCATAACGCCGTGGAACGCATAACTCCGTGGAACGCATAACGCCGTGGAACGCATAACTCCGTGGAACGCATAACTCCGTGGAACATATAACGCCGTGGAACGCATAACTCCGTGGAACGCATAACTCCGTGGAACGCATAACGCCGTAGAACGCATAACGCCGTGGAACGCATAACTCCGTGGAACGCATAACGCCGTGGAACGCATAACGCCGTAGAACGCATAACTCCGTGGAACATATAACGCCGTGGAACGCATAACTCCGTGGAACGCATAATGCCGTGGAACGCATAACTCCGTGGAACGCATAACGCCGTAGAACGCATAACGCCGTGGAACGCATAACGCCGTAGAACGCATAACTCCGTGGAACGCATAACTCCGGAGAACGCATAACGCCGTGGAACGCATAACTCCGTGGAACGCATAACTCCGTGGAACGCATAACGCCGTGGAACGCATAACTCCGTGGAACGCATAACGCCGTGGAACGCATAACTCCGTGGAACGCATAACGCCGTGGAACGCATAACTCTGTGGAACATATAACGCCGTGGAACGCATAACTCTGTGGAACATATAACTCCGTGGAACGCATAACTCCGTGGAACGCATAACGCCGTGGAACGCATAACTCCGTGGAACGCATAACGCCGTAGAACGCATAACGCCGTGGAACGCATAACTCCGTGGAACGCATAACGCCGTAGAACGCATAACGCCGTGGAACGCATAACTCCGTGGAACGCATAACGCCGTGGAACGCATAACTCCGGAGAACGCATAACGCCGTGGAACGCATAACGCCGTGGAACGCATAACTCCGTGGAACGCATAACGCCGTGGAACGCATAACTCCGTGGAACGCATAACGCCATGGAACGCATAACTCCGTGGAACGCATAACGCCGTGGAACGCATAACTCCGGGGAACGCATGACGCCGTGGAACGCATAACTCCGTGGAACGCATAACGCCGTGGAACGCATAACGCCGTGGAACGCATAACTCCGGGGAACGCATGACGCCGTGGAACGCATAACTCCGTGGAACGCATAACTCCGTGGAACGCATAACTCCATGGAACGCATAACTCCGTGGAACGCATAACGCCATAGAACGCATAACGCCGTGGAACGCATAACTCCGTGGAACGCATAACTCCATGGAACGCATAACTCCGTGGAACGCATAACGCCGTAGAACGCATAACGCCGTGGAACGCATAACTCCGTGGAACGCATAACGCCGTGGAACGCATAACTCCGGAGAACGCATAACGCCGTGGAACGCATAACTCCGGAGAACGCATAACGCCATGGAACGCATAACTCCGTGGAACGCATAACGCCGTAGAACGCATAACTCCGTGGAACATATAACGCCGTGGAACGCATAACTCCGTGGAACGCATAATGCCGTGGAACGCATAACTCCGTGGAACGCATAACGCCGTAGAACGCATAACGCCGTGGAACGCATAACTCCATGGAACGCATAACGCCGTAGAACGCATAACGCCGTAGAACGCATAACTCCGTGGAACGCATAACTCCGTGGAACGAATAACGCCGTAGAACGCATAACTCCGTGGAACGCATAACTCCGGAGAACGCATAACGCCGTGGAACGCATAACTCCATGGAACGCATAACGCCGTAGAACGCTTAACGCCGTAGAACGCATAACGCCGTGGAACGCATAACTCCGTGGAACGCATAACGCCGTAGAACGCATAACGCCGTGGAACGCATAACTCCGTGGAACGAATAACTCCGGAGAACGCATAACGCCGAGGAACGCATAACTCCGTGGAACGCATAACGCCGTAGAACGCATAACGCCGTGGAATGCTTAACTCCGTGGAATGCATAACGCCGTGGAACGCATAACTCCATGGAACGCATAACTCCGTGGAACGCATAACTCCATGGAACGCATAACTCCGTGGAACGCATAACGCCGTAGAACGCATAACGCCGTGGAACGCATAACTCCGTGGAACGCATAACGCCGTGGAACGCATAACTCCGGAGAACGCATAACGCCGTGGAACGCATAACTCCGTGGAACGCATAACGCCGTGGAACGCATAACTCCGGAGAACGCATAACGCCGTGGAACGCATAACTCCGTGGAACGCATAACGCCGTAGAACGCATAACTCCGTGGAACGCATAACGCCGTAGAACGCATAACGCCGTGGGTCGCACAACTCCGTGGAACGCATAACGCCGTGGAACGCATAACTCCGTGGAACGCATAACGCCGTAGAACGCATAACTCCGTGGAACGCATAACGCCGTAGAACGCATAACTCCGTGGAACATATAACGCCGTGGAGCGCATAACTCCGTGGAACGCATAATGCCGTGGAACGCATAACTCCGTGGAATGCATAACGCCGTAGAACGCATAACGCCGTGGAACGCATAACTCCGTGGAACGCATAACGCCGTAGAACGCATAACGCCGTGGAACGCATAACTCCGTGGAACGAATAACGCCGTAGAACGCATAACTCCGTGGAACGCATAACTCCGGAGAACGCATAACGCCGTGGAACGCATAACTCCGTGGAACGCAGAACGCCGTGGAACGCATAACTCCGTGGAACGCATAACGCCGTGGAACGCATAACTCCGTGGAACGCATAACGCCGTGGAACGCATAACTCCGGAGAACGCATAACGCCGTGGAACGCATAACGCCGTAGAACGCATAACGCCGTGGAACGCATAACGCCGTGGAACGCATAACGCCGTAGAACGCATAACTCCGTGGAACATATAACGCCGTGGAACGCATAACTCCGTGGAACGCATAATGCCGTGGAACGCATAACTCCGTGGAACGCATAACGCCGTAGAACGCATAACGCCGTGGAACGCATAACTCCGTGGAACGCATAACGCCGTAGAACGCATAACGCCGTGGAACGCATAACTCCGTGGAACGAATAACGCCGTAGAACGCATAACTCCGTGGAACGCATAACTCCGGAGAACGCATAACGCCGTGGAACGCATAACTCCGTGGAACGCATAACTCCGTGGAACGCATAACGCCGTGGAACGCATAACTCCGTGGAACGCATAACGCCGTGGAACGCATAACTCCGTGGAACGCATAACGCCGTGGAACGCATAACTCCGGAGAACGCATAACGCCGTGGAACGCATAACTCCGTGGAACGCATAACGCCGTAGAACGCATAACGCCGTGGAACGCATAACTCCGTGGAACGCATAACGCCGTAGAACGCATAACGCCGTGGAACGCACAACTCCGTGGAACGCATAACGCCGTAGAACGCATAACTCCGTGGAACATATAACGCCGTGGAACGCATAACTCCGTGGAACGCATAATTCCGTGGAACGCATAACTCCGTGGAACGCATAACGCCGTAGAACGCATAACGCCGTGGAACGCATAACTCCGTGGAACGCATAACGCCGTAGAACGCATAACGCCGTGGAACGCATAACTCCGTGGAACGAATAACGCCGTAGAACGCATAACGCCGTGGAACGCATAACTCCGTGGGACGCATAACGCCGTGGAACGCATAACTCCGTGGAACGCATAACGCCGTAGAACGCATAACTCCGTGGAACATATAACGCCGTGGAACGCATAACTCCGTGGAACGCATAATGCCGTGGAACGCATAACTCCGTGGAACGCATAACGCCGTAGAACGCATAACGCTGTGGAACGCATAACGCCGTAGAACGCATAACTCCGTGGAACGCATAACTCCGGAGAACGCATAACGCCGTGGAACGCATAACTCCGTGGAACGCATAACTCTGTGGAACGCATAACGCCGTGGAACGCATAACTCCGTGGAACGCATAACGCCGTGGAACGCATAACTCCGTGGAACGCATAACGCCGTGGAACGCATAACTCCGGAGAACGCATAACGCCGTGGAATGCATAACTCCGTGGAACGCATAACGCCGTGGAACGCATAACTCTGTGGGACATATAACGCCGTGGAACGCATAACTCTGTGGAACGCATAATGCCGTGGAACGCATAACTCCGTGGAACGCATAACGCCGTAGAACGCATAACGCCGTGGAACGCATAACTCCGTGGAACGCATAACGCCGTAGAACGCATAACGCCGTGGAATGCATAACTCCGTGGAACGCATAACGCCGTGGAACGCATAACTCCGGAGAACGCATAACGCCGTGGAACGCATAACGCCGTGGAACGCATAACTCCGTGGAACGCATAACGCCGTGGAACGCATAACTCCGTGGAACGCATAACGCCGTGGAACGCATAACTCCGTGGAACGCATAACGCCGTGGAACGCATAACTCCGGGGAACGCATGACGCCGTGGAACGCATAACTCCGTGGAACGCATAACGCCGTGGAACGCATAACTCCGTGGAACGCATAACGCCGTGGAACGCATAACGCCGTGGAACGCATAACTCCGTGGAACGCATAACGCCGTGGAACGCATAACTCCGTGGAACGCATAACGCCGTGGAACGCATAACTCCGTGGAACTCATAACGCCGTGGAACGCATAACGCCGTGGAACGCATAACTCCGTGGAACGCATAACGCCGTGGAACGCATAACTCCGTGGAACGCATAACGCCGTGGAACGCATAACTCCGTGGAACGCATAACGCCGTGGAACGCATAACTCCGTGGAACGCATAACGCCGTGGAACGCATAACTCCGGAGAACGCATAACGCCGTGGAACGCATAACTCCGGAGAACGCATAACGCCGTGGAACGCATCACTCCGTGGAACGCATAACGCCGTGGAACGCATAACTCCGGAGAACGCATAACGCCGTGGAACGCATAACTCCGTGGAACGCATAACGCCGTAGAACGCATAACTCCGTGGAACGCATAACGCCGTAGAACGCATAACGCCGTGGGTCGCACAACTCCGTGGAACGCATAACGCCGTAGAACGCATAACTCCGTGGAACGCATAACGCCGTAGAACGCATAACTCCGTGGAACGCATAACGCCGTGGAACATATAACGCCGTGGAACGCATAACGCCGTAGAACGCATAACGCCGTGGAACGCATAACTCCGTGGAACGAATAACGCCGTAGAACGCATAACTCCGTGGAACGCATAACTCCGGAGAACGCATAACGCCGTAGAACGCATAACGCCGTGGAACGCATAACTCCGTGGAACGAATAACGCCGTAGAACGCATAACTCCGTGGAACGCATAACGCCGTAGAACGCATAACGCCGTGGGTCGCACAACTCCGTGGAACGCATAACGCCGTAGAACGCATAACTCCGTGGAACGCATAACGCCGTAGAACGCATAACTCCGTGGAACGCATAACTCCGTGGAACATATAACGCCGTGGAACGCATAACTCCGTGGAACGCATAATGCCGTGGAACGCATAACTCCGTGGAACGCATAACGCCGTAGAACGCATAACGCCGTGGAACGCATAACTCCGTGGAACGAATAACGCCGTAGAACGCATAACTCCGTGGAACGCATAACTCCGGAGAACGCATAACGCCGTGGAACGCATAACTCCGTGGAACGCATAACGCCGTGGAACGCATAACTCCTTGGAACGCATAACGCCGTGGAACGCATAACTCCGTGGAACGCATAACGCCGTGGAACGCATAACTCCGGAGAACGCATAACGCCGTGGAACGCATAACTCCATGGAACGCATAACGCTGTAGAACGCATAACGCCGTGGAACGCACAACTCCGTGGAACGCATAACGCCGTAGAACGCATAACTCCGTGGAACATATAACGCCGTGGAACGCATAACTCCGTGGAACGCATAATGCCGTGGAACGCATAACTCCGTGGAACGCATAACGCCGTAGAACGCATAACGCCGTGGAACGCATAACTCCGTGGAACGCATAACGCCGTAGAACGCATAACGCCGTGGAACGCATAACTCCGTGGAACGAATAACGCCGTAGAACGCATAACTCCGTGGAACGCATAACTCCGGAGAACGCATAACGCCGTGGAACGCATAACTCCGTGGAACGCATAACTCCGTGGAACGCATAACGCCGTGGAACGCATAACTCCGTGGAACGCATAACGCCGTGGAACGCATAACTCCGGAGAACGCATAACGCCGTGGAACGCATAACTCCGTGGAACGCATAACGCCGTAGAACGCATAACGCCGTGGAACGCATAACTCCGTGGAACGCATAACGCCGTAGAACGCATAACGCCGTGGAACGCACAACTCCGTGGAACGCATAACGCCGTAGAACGCATAACTCCGTGGAACATATAACGCCGTGGAACGCATAACTCCGTGGAACGCATAATGCCGTGGAACGCATAACTCCGTGGAACGCATAACGCCGTAGAACGCATAACGCCGTGGAACGCATAACTCCGTGGAACGCATAACGCCGTAGAACGCATAACGCCGTGGAACGCATATCTCCGTGGAACGAATAACGCCGTAGAACGCATAACTCCGTGGAACGCATAACTCCAGAGAACGCATAACGCCGTGGAACGCATAACTCCGTGGAACGCATAACGCCGTAGAACGCATAACGCCGTGGAACGAATAACTCCGTGGAACGCATAACTCCAGAGAACGCATAACTCCGTGGAACGCATAACTCCGTGGAACGCATAACGCAGTAGAACGCATAACGCCGTGGAACGCATAACTCCGTGGAACGCATAACGCCGTGGAACGCATAACTCCGTGGAACGCATAACTCCGTGGAACATATAACGCCGTGGAACGCATAACTCCGTGGAACGCATAACTCCGTGGAACGCATAACGCCGTAGAACGCATAACGCCGTGGAACGCATAACTCCGTGGAACGCATAACGCCGTGGAACGCATAACGCCGTAGAACGCATAACTCCGTGGTACATATAACGCCGTGGAACGCAAAACTCCGTGGAACGCATAATGCCGTGGAACGCATAACTCCGTGGAACGCATAACGCCGTAGAACGCATAACGCCGTGGAACGCATAACGCCGTGGAACGCATAACTCCGTGGAACGCATAACTCCGGAGAACGCATAAGGCCGTGGAACGCATAACTCCGTGGAACGCATAACTCCGTGGAACGCATAACGCCGTGGAACGCATAACTCCGTGGAACGCATAACGCCGTGGAACGCATAACTCCGTGGAACGCATAACGCCGTGGAACGCATAACTCTGTGGAACATATAACGCCGTGGAACGCATAACTCTGTGGAACATATAACTCCGTGGAACGCATAACTCCGTGGAACGCATAACGCCGTGGAACGCATAACTCCGTGGAACGCATAACGCCGTAGAACGCATAACGCCGTGGAACGCATAACTCCGTGGAATGCATAACGCCGTAGAACGCATAACGCCGTTGAACGCATAACTCCGTGGAACGCATAACGCCGTGGAACGCATAACTCCGGAGAACGCATAACGCCGTGGAACGCATAACGCCGTGGAACGCATAACTCCGTGGAACGCATAACTCCGTGGAACGCATAACGCCGTGGAACGCATAACTCCGTGGAACGCATAACGCCGTGGAACGCATAACTCCGTGGAACGCATAACGCCATGGAACGCATAACTCCGTGGAACGCATAACGCCGTGGAACGCATAACTCCGGGGAACGCATGACGCCGTGGAACGCATAACTCCGTGGAACGCATAACGCCGTGGAACGCATAACTCCGTGGAACGCATAACGCCGTGGAACGCATAACTCCGTGGAACGCATAACTCCATGGAACGCATAACTCCGTGGAACGCATAACGCCATAGAACGCATAACGCCGTGGAACGCATAACTCCGTGGAACGCATAACTCCGTGGAACGCATAACTCCATGGAACGCATAACTCCGTGGAACGCATAACGCCGTAGAACGCATAACGCCGTGGAACGCATAACTCCGTGGAACGCATAACGCCGTGGAACGCATAACTCCGGAGAACGCATAACGCCGTGGAACGCATAACTCCGGAGAACGCATAACGCCGTGGAACGCATAACTCCGTGGAACGCATAACGCCGTGGAACGCATAACTCCGGAGAACGCATAACGCCGTGGAACGCATAACTCCGTGGAACGCATAACGCCGTAGAACGCATAACTCCGTGGAACGCATAACGCCGTAGAACGCATAACGCCGTGGGTCGCACAACTCCGTGGAACGCATAACGCCGTAGAACGCATAACTCCGTGGAACGCATAACGCCGTAGAACGCATAACTCCGTGGAACATATAACGCCGTGGAACGCATAACTCCGTGGAACGCATAACGCCGTAGAACGCATAACTCCGTGGAACGCATAACGCCGTAGAACGCATAACTCCGTGGAATATATAACGCCGTGGAACGCATAACTCCGTGGAACGCATAATGCCGTGGAACGCATAACTCCGTGGAACGCATAACGCCGTAGAACGCATAACGCCGTGGAACGCATAACTCCGTGGAACGCATAACGCCGTAGAACGCATAACGCCGTGGAACGCATAACTCCGTGGAACGAATAACTCCGGAGAACGCATAACGCCGAGGAACGCATAACTCCGTGGAACGCATAACGCCGTAGAACGCATAACGCCGTGGAATGCTTAACTCCGTGGAATGCATAACGCCGTGGAACGCATAACTCCGTGGAACGCAGAACTCCATGGAACGCATAACTCCGTGGAACGCATAACGCCGTAGAACGCATAACGCCGTGGAACGCATAACGCCGTGGAACGCATAACTACGTGGAACGCATAACGCCGTGGAACGCATAACTCCGGAGAACGCATAACGCCGTGGAACGCATAACTCCGTGGAACGCATAACGCCGTGGAACGCATAACTCCGGAGAACGCATAACGCCGTGGAACGCATAACTCCGTGGAACGCATAACGCCGTAGAACGCATAACTCCGTGGAACGCATAACGCCGTAGAACGCATAACGCCGTGGGTCGCACAACTCCGTGGAACGCATAACGCCGTAGAACGCATAACGCCGTAGAACGCATAACTCCGTGGAACGCATAACGCCGTAGAACGCATAACTCCGTGGAACGCATAACGCCGTAGAACGCATAACTCCGTGGAACATATAACGCCGTGGAACGCATAACTCCGTGGAACGCATAATGCCGTGGAACGCATAACTCCGTGGAATGCATAACGCCGTAGAACGCATAACGCCGTGGAACGCATAACTCCGTGGAACGCATAACGCCGTAGAACGCATAACGCCGTGGAACGCATAACTCCGTGGAACGAATAACGCCGTAGAACGCATAACTCCGTGGAACGCATAACTCCGGAGAACGCATAACGCCGTGGAACGCATAACTCCGTGGAACGCAGAACGCCGTGGAACGCATAACTCCGTGGAACGCATAACGCCGTGGAACGCATAACTCCGTGGAACGCATAACGCCGTGGAACGCATAACTCCGGAGAACGCATAACGCCGTGGAACGCATAACTCCGTGGAACGCATAACGCCGTAGAACGCATAACGCCGTGGAACGCACAACTCCGTGGAACGCATAACGCCGTAGAACGCATAACTCCGTGGAACATATAACGCCGTGGAACGCATAACTCCGTGGAACGCATAATGCCGTGGAACGCATAACTCCGTGGAACGCATAACGCCGTAGAACGCATAACGCCGTGGAACGCATAACTCCGTGGAACGCATAACGCCGTAGAACGCATAACGCCGTGGAACGCATAACTCCGTGGAACGAATAACGCCGTAGAATGCATAACTCCGTGGAACGCATAACTCCGGAGAACGCATAACGCCGTGGAACGCATAACTCCGTGGAACGCATAACTCCGTGGAACGCATAACGCCGTGGAACGCATAACTCCGTGGAACGCATAACGCCGTGGAACGCATAACTCCGTGGAACGCATAACGCCGTGGAACGCATAACTCCGGAGAACGCATAACGCCGTGGAACGCATAACTCCGTGGAACGCATAACGCCGTAGAACGCATAACGCCGTGGAACGCATAACTCCGTGGAACGCATAACGCCGTAGAACGCATAACGCCGTGGAACGCACAACTCCGTGGAACGCATAACGCCGTAGAACGCATAACTCCGTGGAACATATAACGCCGTGGAACGCATAACTCCGTGGAACGCATAATTCCGTGGAACGCATAACTCCGTGGAACGCATAACGCCGTAGAACGCATAACGCCGTGGAACGCATAACTCCGTGGAACGCATAACGCCGTAGAACGCATAACGCCGTGGAACGCATAACTCCGTGGAACGAATAACGCCGTAGAACGCATAACGCCTGGAACGCATAACTCCGTGGAACGCATAACGCCGTAGAACGCATAACGCCGTGGAACGCATAACTCCGTGGAACGCATAACGCCGTGGAACGCATAACTCCGTGGAACGCATAACGCCGTAGAACGCATAACTCCGTGGAACATATAACGCCGTGGAACGCATAACTCCGTGGAACGCATAATGCCGTGGAACGCATAACTCCGTGGAACGCATAACGCCGTAGAACGCATAACGCTGTGGAACGCATAACGCCGTAGAACGCATAACTCCGTGGAACGCATAACTCCGGAGAACGCGTAACGCCGTGGAACGCATAACTCCGTGGAACGCATAACTCTGTGGAACGCATAACGCCGTGGAACGCATAACTCCGTGGAACGCATAACGCCGTGGAACGCATAACTCCGTGGAACGCATAACGCCGTGGAACGCATAACTCTGTGGGACATATAACGCCGTGGAACGCATAACTCCGTGGAACGCATAATGCCGTGGAACGCATAACTCCGTGGAACGCATAACGCCGTAGAACGCATAACGCCGTGGAACGCATAACTCCGTGGAACGCATAACGCCGTAGAACGCATAACGCCGTGGAATGCATAACTCCGTGGAACGCATAACGCCGTGGAACGCATAACTCCGTGGAACGCATAACTCCGTGGAACGCATAACGCCGTGGAACGCATAACTCCGTGGAACGCATAACGCCGTGGAACGCATAACTCCGTGGAACGCATAACGCCGTGGAACGCATAACTCCGGGGAACGCATGACGCCGTGGAACGCATAACTCCGTGGAACGCATAACGCCGTGGAACGCATAACTCCGTGGAACGCATAACGCCGTGGAACGCATAACGCCGTGGAACGCATAACTCCGTGGAACGCATAACGCCGTGGAACGCATAACTCCGTGGAACGCATAACGCCGTGGAACGCATAACTCCGTGGAACTCATAACGCCGTGGAACGCATAACGCCGTGGAACGCATAACTCCGTGGAACGCAGACCCTGCATGCCAGGAAGTATTTTTTCTCTGAATGTCACTTCCGTTACACGTGGAAAAATAAATATTTATAAATATAAGATTGCGCTCCACTAAACAGAGTAGTGAAAACATAAATATATATCACTAAATGGATATATACTGTATGTACAAAATGTAGATTGGTATATAATATAGAGAGACAAAATTAATCAAAAGAGTCGATAAATCATCAATAAGAGTCGATAATAATGGCAATGAATATCGGAAAAGGAACAGCTATCAATCTTCTTAGCACTGGATAGCTTTATACACCTCCACCACAAAGTAAGGACACCCGGTGTGTATAGAAGCTCACCGGATGGAGTGACCCCTTAAGTTATAGGGGTCGGCTAAAGGACATCAGACACCCGATATCAGGAAAATCACCAACTTCAATGGATCCAAGGGACTTCCAACGTCTCCTCCTTTTATAATAATAAACTTGGGGATGAACTCCCACACAGCGAACCCAAAGAGGGACGATGGGACTCAAATGGTGAATTTATTAAAGATGGTAAAAAGCAATATCAGGGCTACAATCGCGGTCTCCGGGTTAGGAACGCCTTCCGCGTCCCATCTGCATTCCACCGAGAGCGACCGCGTCATTTCCGGCTCCCTACCCCCTATAACTTAAGGGGTCACTCCATCCGGTGAGCTTCTATACACACCGGGTGTCCTTACTTTATAAAGCTATCCAGTGTATAAAGCTATCCAGTGCTAAGAAGATTGATAGCTGTTCCTTTTCCGATATTCATTGCCATTATTATCGACTCTTATTGATGATTTATAGACTCTTATTGATGATTTATAGACTCTTATTGATGATTTATGGACTATTATTGATGATTTATGGACTCATATTGATGATTTATGGACTCTTATTGATGATTTATGGACTCTTATTGATGATTTATGGACTCTTATTGATGATTTATGGACTCTTATTGATGATTTATAGACTCTTATTGATGATTTATGGACTCTTATTGATGATTTATTGACTCTCTATATTATTTAAAAATGTGATGCGCTAGAAATACATAATCAAATAAAGTGATAAGACATAAATAATTGTGAAATCCAGTCCGTAAGGCACCCAATGGCGCTCGTACTCAAAACCAATATATATTGTCCCAGTGTTCAAATGAAGAGATCATATAGTGACAAATAGTGAACACCGCTATGTGAATCCCTCCACCAGGTGGAATGACCTCTCACCTTCCTGCAGGCCAGCGAATGCAAATAACAAAGATTAGAAGACTCCAGGAGAGGACCTCTCTGCTCGTCACCTCCAGGGATCACAGGACATGCATGGGGAAGAAATGTGACAAAATCTAGTGCTCTCTGTTTGGTAGTTATAAATGGGCTTTATTGAAGAAAAATCGTTTATAAAACATGAATGGTATTTTTACTGATTTTAGAAATTTTTGCTTTTATAGATTTGTTTTAATGACTGTTTGGCATTTTATGTAATCATATATATTTTTTAGCGTATGTATTGTTAACCCGAGAGAGGTCGGCGTCGCCACGCAATCTCCACAAACCAATTTTTGCACATATATGGTAATAAATTGCCCCATTAGTAATACCAGCCAGTGACACCGATGAATAGTTGCCTGGTTCGGTGGTTCCGGTGTCCCGCATAGCGCTAGGAGCAAGGGGAGGTACCAGAGACCCGCTGGCCAATCCACCTCGGAGCTTACATATTTAAAGCGAGGCTTGACAAGCACAATCCACCCCTACCGAGGAAGTCAGAGGAGCATCACACTCGACGTAACGCGTATAGGGGGGCGGAGCCTGCGTGACCGACGCAGATCTTCTCTCCGGTGTACTATGAGTTTGCCAATACAGCAGGCACGGCTCAGTGCCTCATAAATGTGAGTTGAACGATTTATAACTACCAAACAGAGAGCACTAGATTTTGTCACATTTCTTCCCCATGCATGTCCCGTGATCCCTGGAGGTGACGAGCAGAGAGATCCTTTCCTGGAGTCTTCTAATCTTTGTTATTTGCATTCGCTGGCCTGCAGGAAGGTGAGAGGTCATTCCACCTGGTGGAGGGATTCACATAGCGGTGTTCACTATTTGTCACTATTTGTCACTATTTCTCACTATTTGTCACTATTTGTCACTATTTCTCACTATTTGTCACTATTTGTCACTATTTCTCACTATATGATCTCTTCATTTGAACACTGGGACAATATAAATTGGTTTTGAGCTCCATTGGGTGATTTCACAATTATTCGTCTCATCACTTTATTTGTGTATTTCTGGCGAATGACATTTTTGTATCATTATTCGTTTATTGTGATTTGTGGAACACGATTGGTGTCAGTTTTCACATATCGATGTTTTGTACTTTATTCACACACAGGGATTTTGTATTGAGTTATATATCACTTATGATAGTTTTTGGTTTAATATTCTCTATATGATTTACCAATCTACATTTTGTACATCCAGTATATATCCATTTATTGATTTATTGATCTTTGCACTGGTAGTGTTTAGCAGTCTTATAGAGGGGCGGACTGACCATTCAGTGATTAGAGCACTGCCGAGGGCCCAGGGTCAGTAGGGGGCCCCAGGAGAGGCTACAGAAAGAAGCCAGGAACTTCCATGTAGGCTATGCTTTGTGTGGACACAGGGGGCCCCATGATCTCTGATTGCCCGGGGGCCCCATGATCTCTGATTGCTCGGGGGCCCCATGATCTCTGATTGCCCGGGGGGCCCCATGATCTCTGATTGCCCGGGGGGCCCCATGATCTCTGATTGCCCGGGGGCCCCATGATCTCTGATTGCCCAGGGGGCCCCATGATCTCTGATTGCCCGGGGGGCCCCATGATCTCTGATTGCCCCGGGGGCCCCATGATCTCTGATTGCCCCGGGGGGCCCCATGATCTCTGATTGCCCGGGGGGCCCCATGATCTCTGATTGCCCCGGGGGGCCCCATGATCTCTGATTGCCCCGGGGGCCCCATGATCTCTGATTGCCCGGGGGCCCCATGATCTCTGATTGCCCGGGGGCCCCATGATCTCTGATTGCCCCGGGGCCCCATGATCTCTGATTGCCTGGGGGCCCCATGATCTCAAATTGCCCCGGGGGCCCCATGATCTCTGATTGCCCGGGGGCCCCATGATCTCTGATTGCCCGGGGGGCCCCATGATCTCTGATTGCCCTGGGGGGCCCCATGATCTCTGATTGCCCCGGGGGCCCCATGATCTCTGATTGCCCCGGGGGCCCCATGATCTCTGATTGCCCGGGGGGCCCCATGATCTCTGATTGCCCGGGGGCCCCATGATCTCTGATTGCCCGGGGGCCCCATGATCTCTGATTGCCCGGGGGGCCCCATGATCTCTGATTTCCCCGGGGGCCCCATGATCTCTGATTGCCCCGGGGGCCCCATGATCTCTGATTGCCCCGGGGGCCCCATGATCTCTGATTGCCCCGGGGGGCCCCATGATCTCTGATTGCCCGGGGGGCCCCATGATCTCTGATTGCCCGGGGGCCCCATGATCTCTGATTGCCCGGGGGGCCCCATGATCTCTGATTGCCCCGGGGGCCCCATGATCTCTGATTGCCCGGGGGGCCCCATGATCTCTGATTGCCCCGGGGGCCCCATGATCTCTGATTGCCCCGGGGGCCCCATGATCTCTGATTGCCCCGGGGGGCCCCATGATCTCTGATTGCCCCGGGGGCCCCATGATCTCTGATTGCCCCGGGGGGCCCCATGATCTCTGATTGCCCCGGGGGGCCCCATGATCTCTGATTGCCCGGGGGGGCCCCATGATCTCTGATTGCCCGGGGGCCCCATGATCTCTGATTGCCCGGGGGGCCCCATGATCTCTGATTGCCCCGGGGGCCCCATGATCTCTGATTGCCCCGGGGGCCCCATGATCTCTGATTGCCCGGGGGGCCCCATGATCTCTGATTGCCCCGGGGGCCCCATGATCTCTGATTGCCCCGGGGGCCCCATGATCTCTGATTGCCCGGGGGCCCCATGATCTCTGATTGCCCGGGGGGCCCCATGATCTCTGATTGCCTGGGGGCCCCATGATCTCTGATTGCCCCGGGGGCCCCATGATCTCTGATTGCCCCGGGGGCCCCATGATCTCTGATTGCCTGGGGGCCCCGTGAGTTGTCAGTCCACCCCTGGTCTTATATTTATTTCTCCACATTCTTCGTATTCACGCGTTGATCGCAGATTCTAATTTTAGGAATTCTCCTGCATTATTTTTATATTTTTATTTATTGGTTTTCCCTTTGCGAAGGTTAGGAGGTTTTATCACCACATAATTCTTCTTCTCCTCCTTCCGTTACACGATCTGACGTCACGTCAGCGATAATCTGACAGAAACATGAGACCTCCACTTCCACCCATTGTGTCAGTGACTGTTTGTTACAATAAAGTTTACACTAAAAAAAAGTGGAGTGGAGTGGAGGTCACGTGCTTCCTGTGACACATGGAGCTCCACCCTCCCAACACAGAGAGGAGCGGAAACTGGGATTGGAGGAGGTCGCGGTTAGGGCGGAGTCATGGGCGGGATCTCACTTCTATTCCAGAACAAGGCGGACTCTCCAATTTAGCCCCTCCCAATAGATGGGCTCCCCTGACTAGGCTCCGCCCTCCGCACATTGACATCGGGGTAAAGGAAGTTCTACACCTCAGCTGAAAACTTCCGGCGGAAGAGGCGGAGCTAAGAAATACCGGCAGGACGGGGACACCGTGAGGGAAGACAGAGGGTGAGACCCCCCCCCCACACCTCCCCCCGGATACCTGTACCCCCCATCCCCCCCTACACAGCTCCTCCCCGGATACCTGTACCCCCCATCCCCCCCTACACCTCCCCCCGGATACCTGTACCCCCCATCCCCCCCTACAAAGCTCCTCCCGGATACCTGTACCCCCCATCCCCCCCTACACCTCCCCCCGGATACCTGTACCCCCCATCCCCCCCTACACAGCTCCCCCCAGATACCTGTACCCCCCATCCCCCCCTACACCTCCCCCCGGATACCTGTACCCCCCATCCCCCCCTACACAGCTCCTCCCCGGATACCTGTACCCCCCATCCCCCCCTACACATCTCCTCCCCGGATACCTGTACCCCCCACCCCCCCTACACCTCCCCCCGGATACCTGTACCCCCCATCCCCCCCTACACAGCTCCTCCCCGGATACCTGTACCCCCCATCCCCCCCTACACAGCTCCTCCCCGGATACCTGTACCCCCCATCCCCCCCTACACAGCTCCTCCCCGGATACCTGTACCCCCCATCCCCCCCTACAAAGCTCCTCCCGGATACCTGTACCCCCCATCCCCCCCTACACCTCCCCCCGGATACCTGTACCCCCCATCCCCCCCTACACAGCTCCTCCCCAGATACCTGTACCCCCCATCCCCCCCTACACCTCCCCCCGGATACCTGTACCCCCCATCCCCCCCTACACAGCTCCCCCCGGATACCTGTACCCCCCATCCCCCCCTACACAGCTCCTCCCCGGATACCTGTACCCCCCATCCCCCCCTACACAGCTCCTCCCCGGATACCTGTACCCCCCATCCCCCCCTACACCTCTCCCCGGATACCTGTACCCCCCATCCCCCCCTACAAAGCTCCTCCCGGATACCTGTACCCCCCATCCCCCCCTACACCTTCCCCCGGATACCTGTACCCCCCATCCCCCCCTACACAGCTCCTCCCCAGATACCTGTACCCCCCATCCCCCCCTACACCTCCCCCCGGATACCTGTACCCCCCATCCCCCCCTACACAGCTCCCCCCGGATACCTGTACCCCCCACCCCCCCTACACCTCCCCCCGGATACCTGTACCCCCCATCCCCCCCTACACCTCCCCCCGGATACCTGTACCCCCCATCCCCCCCTACACAGCTCCTCCCCGGATACCTGTACCCCCCATCCCCCCCCTACACATCTCCTCCCCGGATACCTGTACCCCCCACCCCCCCTACACCTCCCCCCGGATACCTGTACCCCCCATCCCCCCCCTACACAGCTCCTCCCCGGATACCTGTACCCCCCATCCCCCCCTACACAGCTCCTCCCCGGATACCTGTACCCCCCATCCCCCCCTACACACCTCCCCCCGGATACCTGTACCCCCCATCCCCCCCTACACACCTCCCCCCGGATACCTGTACCCCCCATCCCCCCCTACACACCTCCCCCCGGATACCTGTACCCCCCATCCCCCCCTACACATCTCCTCCCCGGATACCTGTACCCCCCCATCCCCCCCTACACCTCCCCCCGGATACCTGTACCCCCCATCCCCCCCTACACACCTCCCCCCGGATACCTGTACCCCCCATCCCCCCCTACACACCTCCCCCCGGATACCTGTACCCCCCACCCCCCCCTACAAAGCTCCTCCCCGGATACCTGTACCCCCCATCCCCCCCTACACACCTCCCCCCGGATACCTGTACCCCCCATCCCCCCCCTACACACCTCCCCCCGGATACCTGTACCCCCCATCCCCCCCTACACAGCTCCTCCCCGGATACCTGTACCCCCCATCCCCCCCTACACCTCCCCCCGGATACCTGTACCCCCCATCCCCCCCTACACAGCTCCTCCCCGGATACCTGTACCCCCCATCCCCCCTACACAGCTCCTCCCCGGATACCTGTACCCCCCATCCCCTACACAGCTCCTCCCCGGATACCTGTACCCCCCATCCCCCCCTACAAAGCTCCTCCCCGGATACCTGTACCCCCCATCCCCCCCTACACAGCTCCTCCCCGGATACCTGTACCCCCCATCCCCCCTACACAGCTCCTCCCCGGATACCTGTACCCCCCATCCCCCCCTACACAGCTCCTCCCCGGATACCTGTACCCCCCATCCCCCCCTACACCTCCCCCCGGATACCTGTACCCCCCATCCCCCCCTACAAAGCTCCTCCCGGATACCTGTACCCCCCATCCCCCCCTACACCTTCCCCCGGATACCTGTACCCCCCATCCCCCCCTACACAGCTCCTCCCCAGATACCTGTACCCCCCATCCCCCCCTACACCTCCCCCCGGATACCTGTACCCCCCATCCCCCCCTACACAGCTCCCCCCGGATACCTGTACCCCCCACCCCCCCTACACCTCCCCCCGGATACCTGTACCCCCCATCCCCCCCTACACCTCCCCCCGGATACCTGTACCCCCCATCCCCCCCTACACAGCTCCTCCCCGGATACCTGTACCCCCCATCCCCCCCCTACACATCTCCTCCCCGGATACCTGTACCCCCCACCCCCCCTACACCTCCCCCCGGATACCTGTACCCCCCATCCCCCCCTACACAGCTCCTCCCCGGATACCTGTACCCCCCATCCCCCCCTACACCTCCCCCCGGATACCTGTACCCCCCATCCCCCCCTACAAAGCTCCTCCCGGATACCTGTACCCCCCATCCCCCCCTACACCTCCCCCCGGATACCTGTACCCCCCATCCCCCCCTACACAGCTCCCCCCAGATACCTGTACCCCCCATCCCCCCCTACACCTCCCCCCGGATACCTGTACCCCCCATCCCCCCCTACACAGCTCCTCCCCGGATACCTGTACCCCCCATCCCCCCCTACACATCTCCTCCCCGGATACCTGTACCCCCCACCCCCCCTACACCTCCCCCCGGATACCTGTACCCCCCATCCCCCCCTACACAGCTCCTCCCCGGATACCTGTACCCCCCATCCCCCCCTACACAGCTCCTCCCCGGATACCTGTACCCCCCATCCCCCCCTACACAGCTCCTCCCCGGATACCTGTACCCCCCATCCCCCCCTACAAAGCTCCTCCCGGATACCTGTACCCCCCATCCCCCCCTACACCTCCCCCCGGATACCTGTACCCCCCATCCCCCCCTACACAGCTCCTCCCCAGATACCTGTACCCCCCATCCCCCCCTACACCTCCCCCCGGATACCTGTACCCCCCATCCCCCCCTACACAGCTCCCCCCGGATACCTGTACCCCCCATCCCCCCCTACACAGCTCCTCCCCGGATACCTGTACCCCCCATCCCCCCCTACACAGCTCCTCCCCGGATACCTGTACCCCCCATCCCCCCCTACACAGCTCCTCCCCGGATACCTGTACCCCCCATCCCCCCCTACACCTCTCCCCGGATACCTGTACCCCCCATCCCCCCCTACAAAGCTCCTCCCGGATACCTGTACCCCCCATCCCCCCCTACACCTTCCCCCGGATACCTGTACCCCCCATCCCCCCCTACACAGCTCCTCCCCAGATACCTGTACCCCCCATCCCCCCCTACACCTCCCCCCGGATACCTGTACCCCCCATCCCCCCCTACACAGCTCCCCCCGGATACCTGTACCCCCCACCCCCCCTACACCTCCCCCCGGATACCTGTACCCCCCATCCCCCCCTACACCTCCCCCCGGATACCTGTACCCCCCATCCCCCCCTACACAGCTCCTCCCCGGATACCTGTACCCCCCATCCCCCCCCTACACATCTCCTCCCCGGATACCTGTACCCCCCACCCCCCCTACACCTCCCCCCGGATACCTGTACCCCCCATCCCCCCCCTACACAGCTCCTCCCCGGATACCTGTACCCCCCATCCCCCCCTACACAGCTCCTCCCCGGATACCTGTACCCCCCATCCCCCCCTACACACCTCCCCCCGGATACCTGTACCCCCCATCCCCCCCTACACACCTCCCCCCGGATACCTGTACCCCCCATCCCCCCCTACACACCTCCCCCCGGATACCTGTACCCCCCATCCCCCCCTACACATCTCCTCCCCGGATACCTGTACCCCCCCATCCCCCCCTACACCTCCCCCCGGATACCTGTACCCCCCATCCCCCCCTACACACCTCCCCCCGGATACCTGTACCCCCCATCCCCCCCTACACACCTCCCCCCGGATACCTGTACCCCCCACCCCCCCCTACAAAGCTCCTCCCCGGATACCTGTACCCCCCATCCCCCCCTACACACCTCCCCCCGGATACCTGTACCCCCCATCCCCCCCCTACACACCTCCCCCCGGATACCTGTACCCCCCATCCCCCCCTACACAGCTCCTCCCCGGATACCTGTACCCCCCATCCCCCCCTACACCTCCCCCCGGATACCTGTACCCCCCATCCCCCCCTACACAGCTCCTCCCCGGATACCTGTACCCCCCATCCCCCCTACACAGCTCCTCCCCGGATACCTGTACCCCCCATCCCCTACACAGCTCCTCCCCGGATACCTGTACCCCCCATCCCCCCCTACAAAGCTCCTCCCCGGATACCTGTACCCCCCATCCCCCCCTACACAGCTCCTCCCCGGATACCTGTACCCCCCATCCCCCCTACACAGCTCCTCCCCGGATACCTGTACCCCCCATCCCCCCCTACACAGCTCCTCCCCGGATACCTGTACCCCCCATCCCCCCCTACACCTCCCCCCGGATACCTGTACCCCCCATCCCCCCCTACAAAGCTCCTCCCGGATACCTGTACCCCCCATCCCCCCCTACACCTTCCCCCGGATACCTGTACCCCCCATCCCCCCCTACACAGCTCCTCCCCAGATACCTGTACCCCCCATCCCCCCCTACACCTCCCCCCGGATACCTGTACCCCCCATCCCCCCCTACACAGCTCCCCCCGGATACCTGTACCCCCCACCCCCCCTACACCTCCCCCCGGATACCTGTACCCCCCATCCCCCCCTACACCTCCCCCCGGATACCTGTACCCCCCATCCCCCCCTACACAGCTCCTCCCCGGATACCTGTACCCCCCATCCCCCCCCTACACATCTCCTCCCCGGATACCTGTACCCCCCACCCCCCCTACACCTCCCCCCGGATACCTGTACCCCCCATCCCCCCCTACACAGCTCCTCCCCGGATACCTGTACCCCCCATCCCCCCCTACACAGCTCCTCCCCGGATACCTGTACCCCCCATCCCCCCCTACACACCTCCCCCCGGATACCTGTACCCCCCATCCCCCCCTACACACCTCCCCCCGGATACCTGTACCCCCCATCCCCCCCTACACACCTCCCCCCGGATACCTGTACCCCCCATCCCCCCCTACACATCTCCTCCCCGGATACCTGTACCCCCCCATCCCCCCCTACACCTCCCCCCGGATACCTGTACCCCCCATCCCCCCCTACACACCTCCCCCCGGATACCTGTACCCCCCATCCCCCCCTACACACCTCCCCCCGGATACCTGTACCCCCCATCCCCCCCTACACAGCTCCTCCCCGGATACCTGTACCCCCCATCCCCCCTACACAGCTCCTCCCCGGATACCTGTACCCCCCATCCCCTACACAGCTCCTCCCCGGATACCTGTACCCCCCATCCCCCCCTACAAAGCTCCTCCCCGGATACCTGTACCCCCCATCCCCCCCTACAAAGCTCCTCCCCGGATACCTGTACCCCCCATCCCCCCCTACACAGCTCCTCCCCGGATACCTGTACCCCCCATCCCCCCCCTACACACCTCCCCCCGGATACCTGTACCCCCCATCCCCCCCTACACACCTCCCCCCGGATACCTGTACCCCCCATCCCCCCCTACAAAGCTCCTCCCCGGATACCTGTACCCCCCATCCCCCCCTACACACCTCCCCCCGGATACCTGTACCCCCCATCCCCCCCTACACATCTCCTCCCCGGATACCTGTACCCCCCATCCCCCCCCTACACCTCCCCCCGGATACCTGTACCCCACATCCCCCCCCTACACACCTCCCCCCGGATACCTGTACCCCCCATCCCCCCCTACACAGCTCCTCCCCGGATACCTGTACCCCCCATCCCCCCCTACACCTCCCCCCGGATACCTGTACCCCCCATCCCCCCCTACAAAGCTCCTCCCCGGATACCTGTACCCCCCCATCCCCCCCTACAAAGCTCCTCCCCGGATACCTGTACCCCCCCATCCCCCCCTACACACCTCCCCCCGGATACCTGTACCCCCCATCCCCCCCTACACATCTTCTCCCCGGATACCTGTACCCCCCATCCCCCCCTACACCTCCCCCGGATACCTGTACCCCCCATCCCCCCCCTACACACCTCCCCCCGGATACCTGTACCCCCCATCCCCCCCTACACAGCTCCTCCCCAGATACCTGTACCCCCCATCCCCCCCTACACCTCCCCCCGGATACCTGTACCCCCCATCCCCCCCTACACAGCTCCTCCCCGGATACCTGTACCCCCCATCCCCCCTACACAGCTCCTCCCCAGATACCTGTACCCCCCATCCCCCCTACACCTCCCCCCGGATACCTGTACCCCCCATCCCCCCCCTACACAGCTCCTCCCCAGATACCTGTACCCCCCATCCCCCCTACACAGCTCCTCCCCGGATACCTCTACCCCCCCTACACCTCCCCCCGAGATACCTGTACCCCCCATCCCCCCCTACACCTCCCCCCGGATACCTGTACCCCCCATCCCCCCCTACACCTCCCCCCGAATAACTGTACCCCCCATCCCCCCCTACACAGCTCCTCCCCGGATACCTGTACCCCCCATCCCCCCCCCACACCTCCCCCCGGATACCTGTACCCCCCATCCCCCCTACACAGCTCCTCCCCAGATACCTGTACCCCCCATCCCCCCCCCCCCACACCTCCCCCCGGATACCTGTACCCCCCATCCCCCCCTACACAGCTCCTCCCCGGATACCTGTACCCCCCATCCCCCCTACACAGCTTCTCCCCAGATACCTGTACCCCCCATCCCCCCTACACAGCTCCTCCCCGGATACCTCTACCCCCCCTACACCTCCCCCCGAGATACCTGTACCCCCCCATCCCCCCCTACACCTCCCCCCGGATACCTGTACCCCCCATCCCCCCCCTACACACCTCCCCCCGGATACCTGTACCCCCCATCCCCCCCTACACCTCCCCCCGGATACCTGTACCCCCCATCCCCCCCCCACACCTCCCCCCGGATACCTGTACCCCCCATCCCCCCTACACAGCTCCTCCCCAGATACCTGTACCCCCCATCCCCCCCTACACCTCCCCCCGGATACCTGTACCCCCCATCCCCCCCTACACAGCTCCTCCCCGGATACCTGTACCGCCCATCCCCCCTACACAGCTCCTCCCCAGATACCTGTACCCCCCATCCCCCCCTACAAAGCTCCTCCCCGGATACCTGTACCCCCCATCCCCCCCTACACAGCTCCTCCCCGGATACCTGTACCCCCCATCCCCCCCTACAAAGCTCCTCCCCGGATACCTGTACCCCCCATCCCCCCCTACAAAGCTCCTCCCCGGATACCTGTACCCCACACCCCCCCCTACAAAGCTCCTCCCCGGATACCTGTACCCCCCATCCCCCCCTACACAGCTCCTCCCCGGATACCTGTACCCCCCATCCCCCCCTACAAAGCTCCTCCCCGCATACCTGTACCCCCATCCCCCCCTACACCGCTCCTCCCCGGATACCTGTACCCCCCATCCACCCCCTACACCTCCTCCCCGAATACCTGTACCCCCCATCCCCCCCCCTACACACCTCCCCCCGGATACCTGTACCCCCCATCCCCCCCCCTACACAGCTCCTCCCCGAATACCTGTACCCCCCATCCCCCCCTACACCTCCCCCCGGATACCTGTACCCCCCATCCCCCCCCTACACCGCTCCTCCCTGGATACCTGTACCCCCCATCCCCCCTACACAGCTCCTCCCCGGATACCTGTACCCCCCATCCCCCCCCTACACCGCTCCTCCCCGGATACCTGTACCCCCCATCCCCCCCTACACCGCTCCTCCCCGGATACCTGTACCCCCCATCCCCCCCTACACCGCTCCTCCCCGGGATACCTGTACCCCCCATCCCCCCCTACACCTCCCCCCGGGATACCTGTACCCCCCATCCCCCCCTACACCTCCCCCCGGGATACCTGTACCCCCCATCCCCCCCTACACAGCTCCTCCCCGGATACCTGTACCCCCCATCCCCCCCTACACAGCTCCTCCCCGGATACCTGTACCCCCCATCCCCCCTACACCTCCCCCCGGATACCTGTACCCCCCATCCCCCCCTACACAGCTCCTCCCCGCATACCTGTACCCCCATCCCCCCCCTACACCGCTCCTCCCCGGATACCTGTACCCCCCATCCACCCCCTACACCTCCTCCCCGAATACCTGTACCCCCCATCCCCCCCCCCCCCTACACACCTCCCCCCGGATACCTGTACCCCCCATCCCCCCCTACACAGCTCCTCCCCGAATACCTGTACCCCCCATCCCCCCCTACACCTCCCCCCGGATACCTGTACCCCCCATCCCCCCCTACACAGCTCCTCCCCGCATACCTGTACCCCCATCCCCCCCTACACAGCTCCTCCCCGGATACCTGTACCCCCCATCCCCCCCTACACAGCTCCTCCCCGCATACCTGTACCCCCCATCCCCCCTACACAGCTCCTCCCCGCATACCTGTACCCCCCATCCCCCCTACACAGCTCCTCCCCGCATTCCTGTACCCCTCATCCCCCCTACACCTCCCCCCGGATACCTGTACCCCCCATCCCCCCCTACACAGCTCCTCCCCGGATACCTGTACCCCCCATCCCCCCCCTACACAGCTCCTCCCCGGATACCTGTACCACCCATCCCCCCCACACAGCTCCTCCCCGGATACCTGTACCCCCCATCCCCCCCCTACACAGCTCCTCCCCGGATACCTGTACCCCCCATCCCCCCCTACACAGCTCCTCCCCGGATACCTGTACCCCCCATCCCCCCCTACACAGCTCCTCCCCGGGTACCTGTACCCCCCATCCCCCCCCTACACCGCTCCTCTCCGGATACCTGTACCCCCCAATTCCCCCCCTACATAGCTCCTCCCCGGATACCTGTACCCCCCCCCACACATACAGCTCCTCCCGGATACCTGTACCCCCCATCCCCCCCCTACACTGCACCTCCTCGGGTACCTGTACCCCCACCCCCCCTACACACACACACACACACACACACACACACAGCTCCTCTCCCGGATACCTGTACCCCCCCTACACTGCACCTCCCAGGATTCTTGTACCCCCCCATTCTCCCCGTACACACCCCCTCCCTGGTACCTGTACCCCCCATCCCCCCACAGCTCCCCTCCCCCCGGTCTCTCTTTCTCTCCCCTCCCCCCCGGTCTCTCTTTCTCTCCCCTCCCCCCCGGTCTCTCTTTCTCTCCCCTCCCCCCCGGTCTCTCTTTCTCTCCCCTCCCCCCCGGTCTCTCTTTCTCTCCCCTCCCCCCCGGTCTCTCTTTCTCTCCCCTCCCCCCCGGTCTCTCTTTCTCTCCCCTCCCCCCCCGGTCTCTTTCTCTCCCCTCCCCCCCCGGTCTCTCTTTCTCTCCCCTCCCCCCCGGTCTCTCTTTCTCTCCCCTCCCCCCCGGTCTCTCTTTCTCTCCCCTCCCCCCCGGTCTCTCTTTCTCTCCCCTCCCCCCCGGTCTCTCTTTCTCTCCCCTCCCCCCCGGTCTCTCTTTCTCTCCCCTCCCCCCCGGTCTCTCTCTCTCTCTCCCCTCCCGCCCGGTCTCTCTCTCTCTCTCCCCTCCCGCCCGGTCTCTCTTTCTCTCCCCTCCCGCCCGGTCTCTCTTTCTCTCCCCTCCCGTTCTCTCGGTCTCTCTCCCCCCCCCCCCGTTCTCTCGGTCTCTCTCCCCCCCCCCCCCGTTCTCTCGGTCTCTCTCCCCCCCCGTTCTCTCGGTCTCTCCCCCCCCCCCGTTCTCTCGGTCTCTCCCCCCCCCCCCCCCCCGTTCTCTCGGTCTCTCCCCCCCCCCGTCCTCTCGGCCTCTCTCTCTCCCCCCCCCCGTCCTCTTGGCCTCTCTCCCCCCCCCCGTTCTCTCGGTTTCTCTCTCTCCCCCCGTCTCTCGGTTTCCCCCCCGGTGTCTCTCTTTCTCTCTCCCTCCCTCTCCCCCGCCCTCCCCCCGATCTTTCTTTCCCCCCTCCCCCCGATCTTTCTTTCCCTCTCCCCCGGTCTCTCTCTTTCTTTCTTTCTTTCTTTCTTTCTTTCTTTCTTTTTCTTTCTTTTTCTTTCTTTTTCTTTCTTTTTTTTTCTTTTTTTTTCTTTCTTTTTCTTTCTTTTTCTTTCTTTTTCTTTCTTTCTTTTTCTTTCTTTTTCTTTCTTTCTTTTTCTTTCTTTCTTTTCTTTCTTTCTTTTTCTTTCTTTCTTTTTCTTTCTTTTTCTTTCTTTTTCTTTCTTTTTCTTTCTTTTTCTTTCTTTTTCTTTCTTTCTCTTTCTTTTTCTTTCTTTCTCTTTCTTTCTCTTTCTTTCTTTTTCTTTCTTTCTTTTTCTTTCTTTTTCTTTCTTTTTCTTTCTTTCTTTCTTTCTTTCTTTCTTTCTTTCCTTTTCTTTCGCTCTCCTCTTTTCCCTCCTCCCTTCCCCCTACACTCTTGCCTTTTTTTTCTCCTCCCTCTCTCTCTCTGCCCCCCCCCCCCCCCCCCAGTCTTCCTGAATATTGATGACTTGTCTCCTCTCTCCTCAGACTCGTCCAGGCGGCAGCCATGGCGCTCAGCGTGGCCTCTCAGTTTTATGCCCAGGATGATGTGGTTGCTGAGGTCCTGTCCACCTCTGAGCGGGTGAGTATGTGGGTGACAGAGATATGGTGTGGGGGAGGGGGACAGCTCTGTAATGATGGGTGTACCCTCCTCCATTCAGTAGTCACTCAGCTCTTCTCTCCTCCAGGTGGTGGAATTATTGAACATGGCGGCTCTGGCCAGCAATGACTCCAAGATCACAATGCTGAAACAGGTGAGTCTTCCTCCTTTGTACTTTGCTCCGCCTCTCTCCGCTCGGCTCCTCCTATATTTGTGTCTCCATCTGCAGGTTCAGGAACTGATTATAAATAAGGACCCCACCCTGCTGGACAACTTCCTGGATGTGAGTAAACCCCCCCCCCCCCCCAACCCTCTTCTCCTAATGCCTTGTGTTGTGTAATTTCTCATCCAATCACTCTGTCTAGGAGATCATCGCCTTCC
>NW_028120009.1:139027-191763 GCF_965119305.1 Pelophylax lessonae
ATGATCCCCCATACCCGGAAGTGCCGGGACAATCACCACCGATATCACATGATCCCCCATACCCGGAAGGGTCGGGACAATCACCACTGATATCACATGATCCCCCATACCCAGAAGGGCCGGGACAATCACCACTGATATCACATGATCCCCCCATACCCGGAAGTGCCGGGACAATCACCACTGATATCACATGATCCCCCATACCCGGAAGGGCCGGGACAATTACCACTGATATCACATGATCCCCCATACCCGGAAGGACTAGGACAATTACCACTGATATCACATGATCCCCCATACCCGGAAGGGCCGGGAAAATCCCCACTGATATCAAATGATCCCACATACCCGGAAGGGCCGGGACAATCACCACTGATATCACATGATCCCCCATACCCGGAAGTGCCGGGACAATTACCACTGATATCACATGGTCTCCATAAAAACCCCGGAAGGACCAGGACAATCACCACTGATATCACATGATCCCCCATACCCGGAAGTGCCGGGACAATTACCACTGATATCACATGATCCCCCATACCCGGAAGGACTAGGACAATCACCACTGATATCACATGATCCCCCATACCCGGAAGGACTAGGACAATCACCACTGATATCACATGATCCCCATACCCGGAAGTGCCGGGACAATCACCACTGATATCACATGATCCCCCATACTCGGAAGGACTGGGACAATCACCACTGATATCACATGATCCCCCATACCCGGAAGGACTAGGACAATCACCACTGATATCACATGATCCCCCATACCCGGAAGGGCCGGGACAATTACCACTGATATCACATGATCCCCCATACCCGGAAGGACTAGGCAGTCGTGGTAGGATATGAAAGAAAGACAAACAGCTCCAGCCAATCATCTCTCACCATGCTTCTTCTATGAAATTCACCACGAATTTGCGAACGTCCACCAATTTGTCAGCTTGGAAGGCGATGATCTCCTAGACAGAGTGATTGGATGAGAAATTACACAACACCAGGCATTAGGAGAAGAGGGTTGGGGGGGGGGGGGGTTTACTCACATCCAGGAAGTTGTCCAGCAGGGTGGGGTCCTTGTTTATAATCAGTTCCTGAACCTGCAGATGGAGACACAAATATAGGAGGAGCCGAGCGGAGAGAGGCGGAGCAAAGTACAAAGGAGGAAGACTCACCTGTTTCAGCATTGTGATCTTCGAGTCATTGCTGGCCAGAGCCGCCATGTTCAATAATTCCACCACCTGGAGGAGAGAAGAGCTGAGTGACTACTGAATGGAGGAGGGTACACCCAATCATTACAGAGCTGTCCCCTCCCCCACACCATATCTCTGTCACCCACATACTCACCCGCTCAGAGGTGGACAGGACCTCAGCAACCACATCATCCTGGGCATAAAACTGAGAGGCCACGCTGAGCGCCATGGCTGCCGCCTGGACGAGTCTGAGGAGAGAGGAGACAAGTCATCAATATTCAGGAAGACCTGGGGGGGGCAGAGAGAGAGAGAGGGAGGAGAAAAAGGCAAGAGTGTAGGGGAAGGGAGGAGGGAAAAAAGGAGAGGGAAAGAAAGAGAAAGAAAGAGAGACCGGGGGAGGGGGGGGGGGGAGAGGGAAAGAAAGAGAAAGAAAGACCAGGGGAGGGGGGGGGGAGAGGGAAGTGAGAGAAAGAAAGAGAGACCGGGGGAGGGGGGGGGGGAGAGGGAAAGAAAGATCGAGGGGAGGGCGGGGGAGAGGGAGGGAGAGAGAAAGAGAGACACCGGGGGGGGGGAAACCGAGAGACGGGGGGAGAGAGAAACCAAGAGAACGGGGGGGGGGAGAGAGGCCGAGAGGACGGGGGGGGGGGGGGGAGAGAGGCCGAGAGGACGGGGGGGGGGGAGAGAGAGGCCGAGAGGACGGGGGGGGGGGGGGGGAGAGGCCGAGAGGACGGGGGGGGGGGGGGAGAGGCCGAGAGGACGGGGGGGGGGGGAGAGGCCGAGAGGACGGGGGGGGAGAGAGGCCGAGAGGACGGGGGGGGAGAGAGGCCGAGAGGACGGGGGGGGAGAGAGGCCGAGAGGACGGGGGGGGAGAGAGGCCGAGAGGACGGGGGGGGGGGGAGAGAGGCCGAGAGGACGGGAAGGGGGGGAGAGAGGCCGAGAGGACGGGAAGGGGGGGAGAGAGGCCGAGAGGACGGGGGGGGAGAGAGGCCGAGAGAACGGGGGGGGAGAGAGGCCGAGAGAACGGGGGGGGAGAGAGACCGAAAGAACGGGGGGGGAGAGAGACCGAAAGAACGGGGGGGGAGAGAGACCGAAAGAACGGGGGGGGAGAGAGACCGAAAGAACGGGGGGGGAGAGAGACCGAAAGAACGGGGGGGGAGAGAGACCGAAAGAACGGGGGGGGAGAGAGACCGAAAGAACGGGGGGGGAGAGAGACCGAAAGAACGGGGGGGGAGAGAGACCGAAAGAACGGGGGGGGGAGAGAGACCGAAAGAACGGGGGGGGAGAGAGACCGAAAGAACGGGGGGGGAGAGAGACCGAAAGAACGGGGGGGGAGAGAGACCGAAAGAACGGGGGGGGAGAGAGACCGAAAGAACGGGGGGGGAGAGAGACCGAAAGAACGGGGGGGGGGAGAGAGACCGAAAGAACGGGGGGGGGGGAGAGAGACCGAAAGAACGGGGGGGGGGGAGAGAGACCGAAAGAACGGGGGGGGGGGGGAGAGAGACCGAAAGAACGGGGGGGGGAGAGAGACCGAAAGAACGGGGGGGGGAGAGAGACCGAAAGAACGGGGGGGGAGAGAGACCGAAAGAACGGGGGGGGGGAGAGAGACCGAAAGAACGGGGGGGGGGAGAGACCGAAAGAACGGGGGGGGGGAGAGAGACCGAAAGAACGGGGGGGGGGAGAGAGACCGAAAGAACGGGGGGGGGGGAGAGAGACCGAAAGAACGGGGGGGGGGAGAGAGACCGAAAGAACGGGGGGGGGGGAGAGAGACCGAAAGAACGGGGGGGGGGGAGAGAGACCGAAAGAACGGGGGGGGGGGAGAGAGACCGAAAGAACGGGGGGGGAGAGAGACCGAAAGAACGGGGGGGGAGAGAGACCGAAAGAACGGGGGGGGAGGGGGAGACCGGGGGGAGAGACCGAAAGACGGGGGGGAAGGGGAGAGAAAGAGAGACCGGGGGGGAGGGGAGAGAAAGAGAGACCGGGGGGGAGGGGAGAGAAAGAGAGACCGGGGGGGAGGGGAGAGAAAGAGAGACCGGGGGGGAGGGGAGAGAAAGAGAGACCGGGGGGGGAGGGGAGAGAAAGAGAGACCGGGGGGGGGAGGGGAGAGAAAGAGAGACCGGGGGGGAAGGGGAGAGAGAAAGAGAGACCGGGGGGGGAAGGGGAGAGAGAAAGAGAGACCGGGGGGGGGAAGGGGAGAGAGAAAGAGACCGGGGGGGGGAAGGGGAGAGAGAAAGAGAGACCGGGGGGGGGGGGGGGGAAGGGGAGAGAAAGAGAGACCGGGGGGGGGGGGAAGGGGAGAGAAAGAGACCGGGGGGGGGGGAAGGGGAGAGAAAGAGAGACCGGGGGGGGGGAAGGGGAGAGAAAGAGAGACCGGGGGGGGGGAAGGGGAGAGAAAGAGAGACCGGGGGGGGGGGGGAAGGGGAGAGAAAGAGAGACCGGGGGGGGGGGGGAAGGGGAGAGAAAGAGAGACCGGGGGGGGGGAAGGGGAGAGAAAGAGAGACCGGGGGGGGAAGGGGAGAGAAAGAGACCGGGGGGGGAAGGGGAGAGAAAGAGAGACCGGGGGGGGAAGGGGAGAGAAAGAGAGACCGGGGGGGGAAGGGGAGAGAAAGAGAGACCGGGGGGGAAGGGGAGAGAAAGAGAGACCGGGGGGGAAGGGGAGAGAGAGACCGGGGGGGAGGGGAGAGAGAGACCGGGGGGGAGGGGAGAGAAAGAGAGACCGGGGGGGAGGGGAGAGAAAGAGAGACCGGAGGGGGAGGGGAGAGAAAGAGAGACCGGAGGGGGAGGGGAGAGAAAGAGAGACCGGAGGGGGAGGGGAGAGAAAGAGAGACCAGGGGGGGGGAGGGGAGAGAAAGAGAGACCGGGGGGAGGGGAGAAGAGCTGTGAGGGGGGGGGGGCTTTACAAGTACCCAGGGAGGGGATGATGAGGGCTGTGGGGGGATGGGGGGTACAGGTACCAGGGAAGGGGTGTGTACGGGGAGAATGGGGGGTACAGGTATCCGGGGAGGAGCTGTGTAGGGGGGGATGGGGGGTACAGGTATCCGGGGAGGAGCTGTGTAGGGGGGGATGGGGGGTACAGGTATCCGGGCAGGAGCTGTGTAGGGGGGGGTGGGGGGTACAGGTATCCGGGGAGGAGCTGTGTAGGGGGGGTGGGGGGTACAGGTATCCGGGGAGGAGCGGTGTAGGGGGGGGATGGGGTACAGGTATCCGGGGAGGAGCTGTGTAGGGGGGGATGGGGGGTACAGGTATCCGGGGAGGAGCTGTGTAGGGGGGGATGGGGGGTACAGGTATCCGGGGAGGAGCTGTGTAGGGGGGGATGGGGGGTACAGGTATCCGGGGAGGAGCTGTGTAGGGGGGGATGGGGGGTACAGGTATCCGGGGGGAGGTGTGTAGGGGGGTGGGGGGTACAGGTATCCGGGGGGAGGTGTAGGGGGGGATGGGGGGGTACAGGTATCCGGGGAGGAGCGGTGTAGGGGGGATGGGGTACAGGTATCCGGGGAGGAGCTGTGTAGGGGGGGATGGGGGGTACAGGTATCCGGGGAGGAGCTGTGTAGGGGGGGTGGGGGGGAACAGGTATCCGGGGAGGAGCTGTGTAGGGGGGGGTGGGGGGTACAGGTATCCGGGGGGAGGTGTAGGGGGGGTGGGGGGTACAGGTATCCGGGGAGGAGCGGTGTAGGGGGGATGGGGTACAGGTATCCGGGGAGGAGCTGTGTAGGGGGGGGATGGGGGTACAGGTATCCGGGGGGAGGAGCTGTGTAGGGGGGGATGGGGGTACAGGTATCCGGAGAGGAGCTGTGTAGGGGGGGTACAGGTATGCGGGGAGGAGCTGTGTAGGGGGGATGGGGGGGTACAGGTATCCGGGGAGGAGCGGTGTAGGGGGGATGGGGGGGTACAGGTATCCGGGGGAAGGTGTAGGGGGGGGGGGTGCAGGTATCCGGGGAGGAGCGGTGTAGGGGGGATGGGGGGGTACAGGTAGCTGGGGAGGAGCTGTGTAGGGGGGGATGGGGGGTACAGGTATCCGGGGAGGAGCAGTGTAGGGGGGGATGGGGGGTACAGGTATCCTGGGGGAGGAGCTGTGTAGGGGGGGATGGGGGGTACAGGTATCCGGGGAGAAGCTGTGTAGGGGGGGGTGGGGGGTACAGGTATCCGGGGAGGAGCTGTGTAGAGGGGGATGGGGGGTACAGGTATCCGGGGGGAGGAGCTGTGTAGGGGGGGATGGGGGTACAGGTATCCGGGGAGGAGCGGTGTAGGGGGGATGGGGTACAGGTATCCGGGGAGGAGCTGTGTAGGGGGGGGTGGGGGTACAGGTATCCAGGGAGGGGCTGTGTAGGGGGGGATGGGGGTACAGGTATCCGGGGAGGAGCTGTGCAGGGGGGGATGGGGGTACAGGTATCCGGGGAGGAGCTGTGTAGGGGGGGGTGGGGGGTACAGGTATCCGGGGGGAGGTGTAGGGGGGGGTGGGGGGTACAGGTAACCAGGGAGGAGCAGTGTAGGGGGGATGGGGGGGTACAGGTATCCGGGGGGAGGTGTAGGGGGGTGGGGGGTACAGGTATCCGGGGAGGAGCGGTGTAGGGGGGGATGGGGGGTACAGGTATCCGGGGGGAGGAGCTTTGTAGGGGGGGATGGGGGGTACAGGTATCCGGGGAGGAGCTGTGTAGGGGGGGGGTGGGGGGGATGGGAGGTACAGGTATCCGGGGGGGGACGTGTAGGGGAGGGATGGGGGGTACAGGTTTCTGGGGGGAGGTGTAGGGGGGGATGGGGGGTACAGGTATCTGGGGAGGAGCTGTGTAGGGCGGGATGGGGGGTACAGGTATCTGGGGAGGAGCTGTGTAGGGGGGGATGGGGGTACAGGTATCTGGGGAGGAGCTGTGTAGGGGGGGATGGGGGGGTACAGGTATCTGGGGAGGAGCTGTGTAGGGGGGATGGGGGGTACAGGTATCTGGGGAGGAGCGGTGTAGGGGGGATAGGGGGTACAGGTATCCCGGGGAGGAGCTGTGTAGGGGGGATGGGGGGTACAGGTATCCGGGGGGAGGTGTAGGGGAGGGATGGGGGGTACAGGTATCCGGGGGGAGGTGTAGGGGGGGATGGGGGGGTACAGGTATCTGGGGAGGAGCTGTGTAGGGGGGGATGGGAGGGTACAGGTATCTGGGGAGGAGCTGTGTAGGGGGGGATGGGGGGTACAGGTATCTGGGGAGGAGCTGTGTAGGGGGGGATGGGGGGTACAGGTATCTGGGGAGGAGCTGTGTAGGGGGGGATGGGGGGTACAGGTATCCGGGGAGGAGCTGTGTAGGGGGGATGAGGGGTACAGGTATCCGGGGAGGAGCTGTGTAGGGGGGGATGGGGGGTACAGGTATCCGGGGGGAGGTGTGTAGGGGGGGATGGGGGGTACAGGTATCTGGGGAGGAGCTGTGTAGGGGGGGATGGGGGGTACAGGTATCCGGGGGGAGGTGTGTAGGGGGGGATGGGGGGTACAGGTATCCGGGGAGGAGCTGTGTAGAGGGGGATGGGGGGTACAGGTATCCGGGGGGAGGAGCTGTGTAGGGGGGGATGGGGGTACAGGTATCCGGGGAGGAGCGGTGTAGGGGGGATGGGGTACAGGTATCCGGGGAGGAGCTGTGTAGGGGGGGATGGGGGGTACAGGTATCCGGGGAGGAGCTGTGTAGGGGGGGATGGGGGTACAGGTATCCGGGGAGGGGCTGTGTAGGGGGGGATGGGGGTACAGGTATCCGGGGAGGAGCTGTGTAGGGGGGATGGGGGGTACAGGTATCCGGGGAGGAGCTGTGTAGGGGGGGGTGGGGGGTACAGGTATCCAGGGGGAGGTGTAGGGGGGGTGGGGGGTACAGGTAACCGGGGAGGAGCAGTGTAGGGGGGATGGGGGGGTACAGGTATCCGGGGGGAGGTGTAGGGGGGTGGGGGGTACAGGTATCCGGGGAGGAGCGGTGTAGGGGGGGATGGGGGGTACAGGTATCCGGGGGGAGGAGCTTTGTAGGGGGGGATGGGGGGTACAGGTATCCGGGGGGAGGTGTAGGGGGGATGGGGGGTACAGGTATCCGGGGGGAGGTGTAGGGGGGGATGGGGGGTACAGGTATCCGGGGAGGAGCTGTGTAGGGGGGGGGGGTGGGGGGGATGGGAGGTACAGGTATCCGGGGGGGAGGTGTAGGGGAGGGATGGGGGGTACAGGTTTCCGGGGGGAGGTGTAGGGGGGGATGGGGGGTACAGGTATCTGGGGAGGAGCTGTGTAGGGCGGGATGGGGGGTACAGGTATCTGGGGAGGAGCTGTGTAGGGGGGGATGGGGGGTACAGGTATCTGGGGAGGAGCTGTGTAGGGGGGGATGGGGGGGTACAGGTATCTGGGGAGGAGCTGTGTAGGGGGGGATGGGGGGTACAGGTATCTGGGGAGGAGCGGTGTAGGGGGGGATAGGGGGTACAGGTATCCCGGGGAGGAGCTGTGTAGGGGGGATGGGGGGTACAGGTATCCGGGGGGAGGTGTACGGGAGGGATGGGGGGTACAGGTATCCGGGGGGAGGTGTAGGGGGGGATGGGGGGGTACAGGTATCTGGGGAGGAGCTGTGTAGGGGGGGATGGGAGGGTACAGGTATCTGGGGAGGAGCTGTGTAGGGGGGGATGGGGGGTACAGGTATCTGGGGAGGAGCTGTGTAGGGGGGATGGGGGGTACAGGTATCTGGGGAGGAGCTGTGTAGGGGGGGATGGGGGGTACAGGTATCTGGGGAGGAGCTGTGTAGGGGGGATGGGGGGTACAGGTATCCGGGGAGGAGCGGTGTAGGGGGGATGGGGGGTACAGGTATCCGGGGGGAGGTGTAGGGGGGATGGGGGTACAGGTATCTGGGGAGGTGTGTAGGGGGGATGGGGGGTACAGGTATCCGGGGGGAGGTGTGTAGGGGGGATGGGGGTACAGGTATCCGGGGAGGAGCGGTGTAGGGGGGGGGATGGGGGGTACAGGTATCCGGGGGGAGGTGTGTAGGGGGGGATGGGGGGTACAGGTATCCGGGGGGAGGTGTAGGGGGGGATGGGGGGTACAGGTATCCGGGGGGAGGTGTGTAGGGGGGGATGGGGGGTACAGGTATCCGGGGGGAGGTGTGTAGGGGGGGATGGGGGGTACAGGTATCTGGGGGGAGGTGTAGGGGGGGATGGGGGGTACAGGTATCCGGGGGGAGGTGTAGGGGGGGATGGGGGGTACAGGTATCCGGGGAGGAGCTGTGTAGGGGGGGATGGGGGGTACAGGTATCCGGGGGGAGGTGTGTAGGGGGGGATGGGGGTACAGGTATCTGGGGGGAGGTGTAGGGGGGGATGGGGGGTACAGGTATCCGGGGGGAGGTGTAGGGGGGGATGGGGGGTACAGGTATCCGGGGGGGGAGCTGTGTAGGGGGGGATGGGGGGTACAGGTATCCGGGGGGAGGTGTAGGGGGGGATGGGGGGGTACAGGTATCCGGGGAGGAGCTGTGTAGGGGGGGATGGGGGGTACAGGTATCCGGGGAGGAGCTGTGTAGGGGGGGATGGGGGGTACAGGTATCCGGGGGGGGAGCTGTGTAGGGGGGGATGGGGGGTACAGGTATCCGGGGGGGGAGCTGTGTAGGGGGGGATGGGGGGTACAGGTATCCGGGGGGAGGTGTAGGGGGGGATGGGGGGTACAGGTATCCGGGGAGGAGCTGTGTAGGGGGGGATGGGGGGTACAGGTATCCGGGGAGGAGCTGTGTAGGGGGGGATGGGGGGTACAGGTATCTGGGGGGAGGTGTAGGGGGGGATGGGGGGTACAGGTATCCGGGGGGAGGTGTGTAGGGGGGATGGGGGGTACAGGTATCTGGGGAGGAGCTGTGTAGGGGGGGATGGGGGGTACAGGTATCCGGGGGGAGGTGTGTAGGGGGGGATGGGGGGTACAGGTATCCGGGGAGGAGCGGTGTAGGGGGGGGATGGGGGGTACAGGTATCCGGGGGGAGGTGTGTAGGGGGGGATGGGGGGTACAGGTATCCGGGGGGAGGTGTGTAGGGGGGGATGGGGGGTACAGGTATCCGGGGGGAGGTGTAGGGGGGGATGGGGGGTACAGGTATCCGGGGGGAGGTGTAGGGGGGGATGGGGGGTACAGGTATCCGGGGGGAGGTGTAGGGGGGGATGGGGGGTACAGGTATCCGGGGAGGAGCTGTGTAGGGGGGGATGGGGGGTACAGGTATCTGGGGGGAGGTGTAGGGGGGGATGGGGGGTACAGGTATCCGGGGGGAGGTGTAGGGGGGGATGGGGGGTACAGGTATCCGGGGGGAGGTGTAGGGGGGGATGGGGGGTACAGGTATCCGGGGGGGGAGCTGTGTAGGGGGGGATGGGGGGTACAGGTATCCGGGGGGAGGTGTAGGGGGGGATGGGGGGTACAGGTATCCGGGGAGGAGCTGTGTAGGGGGGGATGGGGGGTACAGGTATCCGGGGAGGAGCTGTGTAGGGGGGGATGGGGGGTACAGGTATCCGGGGGGGGGAGCTGTGTAGGGGGGGATGGGGGGTACAGGTATCCGGGGGGGGGAGCTGTGTAGGGGGGGATGGGGGGTACAGGTATCCGGGGGGGGGAGCTGTGTAGGGGGGGATGGGGGGTACAGGTATCCGGGGAGGAGCTGTGTAGGGGGGGATGGGGGGTACAGGTATCCGGGGAGGAGCTGTGTAGGGGGGGATGGGGGGTACAGGTATCTGGGGGGAGGTGTAGGGGGGATGGGGGGTACAGGTATCCGGGGGGAGGTGTGTAGGGGGGATGGGGGGTACAGGTATCTGGGGAGGAGCTGTGTAGGGGGGGATGGGGGGTACAGGTATCCGGGGGGAGGTGTGTAGGGGGGGATGGGGGGTACAGGTATCCGGGGAGGAGCGGTGTAGGGGGGGATGGGGGGTACAGGTATCCGGGGGGAGGTGTGTAGGGGGGGATGGGGGGTACAGGTATCCGGGGGGGGAGCTGTGTAGGGGGGGATGGGGGGTACAGGTATCCGGGGAGGAGGTGTGTAGGGGGGGGATGGGGGGTACAGGTATCCGGGGGGAGGTGTGTAGGGGGGGATGGGGGGTACAGGTATCTGGGGGGAGGTGTAGGGGGGGATGGGGGGTACAGGTATCCGGGGGGAGGTGTGTAGGGGGGGATGGGGGGTACAGGTATCCGGGGAGGAGCGGTGTAGGGGGGGATGGGGGGTACAGGTATCCGGGGGGAGGTGTGTAGGGGGGGATGGGGGGTACAGGTATCTGGGGAGGAGCTGTGTAGGGGGGGATGGGGGGTACAGGTATCCGGGGGGAGGTGTGTAGGGGGGGATGGGGGGTACAGGTATCCGGGGAGGAGCGGTGTAGGGGGGGGATGGGGGGTACAGGTATCCGGGGGGAGGTGTGTAGGGGGGGATGGGGGGTACAGGTATCCGGGGGGAGGAGCTTTGTAGGGGGGGATGGGGGGTACAGGTATCCGGGGAGGAGGTGTGTAGGGGGGGGATGGGGGGTACAGGTATCCGGGGGGAGGTGTGTAGGGGGGGATGGGGGGTACAGGTATCTGGGGGGAGGTGTAGGGGGGGATGGGGGGTACAGGTATCCGGGGGGAGGTGTAGGGGGGGATGGGGGGTACAGGTATCCGGGGAGGAGCTGTGTAGGGGGGGATGGGGGGTACAGGTATCCGGGGAGGAGCTGTGTAGGGGGGGATGGGGGGTACAGGTATCCGGGGGGGGAGCTGTGTAGGGGGGGATGGGGGGTACAGGTATCCGGGGAGGAGGTGTGTAGGGGGGGATGGGGGGTACAGGTATCTGGGGGGAGGTGTAGGGGGGGATGGGGGGTACAGGTATCCGGGGGGAGGTGTGTAGGGGGGGATGGGGGGTACAGGTATCCGGGGAGGAGCGGTGTAGGGGGGGATGGGGGGTACAGGTATCCGGGGGGAGGTGTGTAGGGGGGATGGGGGGTACAGGTATCTGGGGAGGAGCTGTGTAGGGGGGGATGGGGGGTACAGGTATCCGGGGGGAGGTGTGTAGGGTGGGATGGGGGGTACAGGTATCCGGGGAGGAGCGGTGTAGGGGGGGGATGGGGGGTACAGGTATCCGGGGGGAGGTGTGTAGGGGGGGATGGGGGGTACAGGTATCTGGGGGGAGGTGTAGGGGGGGATGGGGGGTACAGGTATCCGGGGGGAGGTGTGTAGGGGGGGATGGGGGGTACAGGTATCTGGGGGGAGGTGTAGGGGGGGATGGGGGGTACAGGTATCCGGGGGGAGGTGTAGGGGGGATGGGGGGTACAGGTATCCGGGGAGGAGCTGTGTAGGGGGGGATGGGGGGTACAGGTATCCGGGGAGGAGCTGTGTAGGGGGGGATGGGGGGTACAGGTATCTGGGGGGAGGTGTAGGGGGGGATGGGGGGTACAGGTATCCGGGGAGGAGCTGTGTAGGGGGGGATGGGGGGTACAGGTATCCGGGGAGGAGGTGTGTAGGGGGGGATGGGGGGTACAGGTATCTGGGGGGAGGTGTAGGGGGGGATGGGGGGTACAGGTATCCGGGGGGAGGTGTAGGGGGGGATGGGGGGTACAGGTATCCGGGGAGGAGCTGTGTAGGGGGGGATGGGGGGTACAGGTATCCGGGGGGAGGTGTAGGGGGGATGGGGGGTACAGGTATCCGGGGAGGAGCTGTGTAGGGGGGGATGGGGGGTACAGGTATCCGGGGAGGAGCTGTGTAGGGGGGGATGGGGGGTACAGGTATCTGGGGGGAGGTGTAGGGGGGGATGGGGGGTACAGGTATCCGGGGAGGAGCTGTGTAGGGGGGGATGGGGGGTACAGGTATCCGGGGAGGAGGTGTGTAGGGGGGGATGGGGGGTACAGGTATCTGGGGGGAGGTGTAGGGGGGGATGGGGGGTACAGGTATCCGGGGGGAGGTGTAGGGGGGGATGGGGGGTACAGGTATCCGGGGAGGAGCTGTGTAGGGGGGGATGGGGGGTACAGGTATCCGGGGGGAGGTGTAGGGGGGATGGGGGGTACAGGTATCCGGGGAGGAGCTGTGTAGGGGGGGATGGGGGGTACAGGTATCTGGGGGGAGGTGTAGGGGGGGATGGGGGGTACAGGTATCCGGGGAGGAGCGGTGTAGGGGGGGATGGGGGGTACAGGTATCCGGGGAGGAGCTGTGTAGGGGGGGATGGGGGGTACAGGTATCCGGGGGGAGGTGTGTAGGGGGGGATGGGGGGTACAGGTATCCGGGGAGGAGCGGTGTAGGGGGGGGATGGGGGGTACAGGTATCCGGGGGGAGGTGTGTAGGGGGGGATGGGGGGTACAGGTATCCGGGGGGAGGAGCTTTGTAGGGGGGGATGGGGGGTACAGGTATCCGGGGAGGAGGTGTGTAGGGGGGGGATGGGGGGTACAGGTATCCGGGGGGAGGTGTGTAGGGGGGGATGGGGGGTACAGGTATCTGGGGGGAGGTGTAGGGGGGGATGGGGGGTACAGGTATCCGGGGGGAGGTGTAGGGGGGGATGGGGGGTACAGGTATCCGGGGGGAGGTGTAGGGGGGGATGGGGGGTACAGGTATCCGGGGAGGAGCTGTGTAGGGGGGGATGGGGGGTACAGGTATCCGGGGAGGAGCTGTGTAGGGGGGGATGGGGGGTACAGGTATCTGGGGGGAGGTGTAGGGGGGGATGGGGGGTACAGGTATCCGGGGAGGAGCGGTGTAGGGGGGGATGGGGGGTACAGGTATCCGGGGGGAGGTGTGTAGGGGGGGATGGGGGGTACAGGTATCTGGGGAGGAGCTGTGTAGGGGGGGATGGGGGGTACAGGTATCCGGGGGGAGGTGTGTAGGGGGGGATGGGGGGTACAGGTATCCGGGGAGGAGCGGTGTAGGGGGGGGATGGGGGGTACAGGTATCCGGGGGGAGGTGTGTAGGGGGGGATGGGGGGTACAGGTATCCGGGGGGAGGAGCTTTGTAGGGGGGGATGGGGGGTACAGGTATCCGGGGAGGAGGTGTGTAGGGGGGGGATGGGGGGTACAGGTATCCGGGGGGAGGTGTGTAGGGGGGGATGGGGGGTACAGGTATCTGGGGGGAGGTGTAGGGGGGGATGGGGGGTACAGGTATCCGGGGGGAGGTGTAGGGGGGGATGGGGGGTACAGGTATCCGGGGGGAGGTGTAGGGGGGGATGGGGGGTACAGGTATCCGGGGAGGAGCTGTGTAGGGGGGGATGGGGGGTACAGGTATCCGGGGAGGAGCTGTGTAGGGGGGGATGGGGGGTACAGGTATCCGGGGGGAGGGATGGGGGGTACAGGTATCCGGGGGGAGGTGGGGGGTCTCACCCTGTCTTCCCTCACGGTGTCCCCGTCCTGCCGGTATTTCTTAGCTCCGCCTCTTCTGCCGGAAGTTTTCAGCTGAGGTGTAGAACTTCCTTTACCCCGATGTCAGTGTGCGGAGGGCGGAGCCTAGTCAGGGGAGCCCATCTATTGGGAGGGGCTAAAGTGGAGAGTCCGCCTTGTCCTGGAATAGAAGTGAGATCCCGCCCATGACTCCGCCCTAACCGCGACCTCCTCCAATCCCAGTTTCCGCTCTTCTCTGTGTTGGGAGGGTGGGGGGGAGGGGCTGCAGACCGGAGCTCCATGTGTCACAGGAAGCACGTGACCTCCACTCCACTCCACTCCACTTTTTTTTAGTGTAAACTTTATTGTAACAAACATTCACTGACACAATGGGTGGAAGTGGAGGTCTCATGTTTCTGTCAGATTATCGCTGACGTGACGTGACGTCAGATCGTGTAACGGAAGGAGGAGAAGAAGATTTATGTGGTGATAAAACCTCCTAACCTTCACAAAGGGAAGTGAAAACCAATTAAATAAGGAATAAAAATATAAAAATAATGCAGGAGAATTCCTAAAATTAGAAGCTGCGATCAACGCGTGAATACGAAGAATGTGGAGAAATAAATAAATATAAGACCAGGGGTGGACTGACAACTCATGGGGCCCCCCGGGGCAATCAGAGATCATGGGGCCCCCGGGCAATCAGATATCATGGGGCCCCCGGGGCAATCAGAGATCATGGGGCCCCCGGGGCAATCAGAGATCATGGGGCCCCCCGGGCAATCAGAGATCATGGGGCCCCCGGGCAATCAGAGATCATGGGGCCCCCGGGCAATCAGAGATCATGGGCCCCCCGGGGCAATCAGAGATCATGGGGCCCCCGGGCAATCAGAGATCATGGGGCCCCCAGGCAATCAGATATCATGGGGCCCCCGGGGCAATCAGAGATCATGGGGCCCCCGGGGCAATCAGAGATCATGGGGCCCCCGGGGCAATCAGATATCATGGGGCCCCCGGGCAATCAGAGATCATGGGGCCCCCAGGCAATCAGAGATCATGGGGCCCCCGGGGCAATCAGAGATCATGGGGCCCCCGGGGCAATCAGAGATCATGGGGCCCCCGGGCAATCAGAGATCATGGGGCCCCCAGGCAATCAGATATCATGGGGCCCCCGGGCAATCAGAGATCATGGGGCCCCCAGGCAATCAGAGATCATGGGGCCCCCAGGCAATCAGATATCATGGGGCCCCCGGGGCAATCAGAGATCATGGGGCCCCCGGGCAATCAGAGATCATGGGGCCCCCAGGCAATCAGATATCATGGGGCCCCCGGGGCAATCAGAGATCATGGGGCCCCCAGGCAATCAGATATCATGGGGCCCCCGGGGCAATCAGAGATCATGGGGCCCCCGGGCAATCAGATATCATGGGGCCCCCAGGCAATCAGAGATCATGGGGCCCCCAGGCAATCAGATATCATGGGGCCCCCGGGGCAATCAGAGATCATGGGGCCCCCGGGGCAATCAGAGATCATGGGGCCCCCAGGCAATCAGATATCATGGGGCCCCCGGGGCAATCAGAGATCATGGGGCCCCCGGGGCAATCAGAGATCATGGGGCCCCCGGGGCAATCAGATATCATGGGGCCCCCGGGCAATCAGAGATCATGGGGCCCCCGGGCAATCAGAGATCATGGGGCCCCCGGGGCAATCAGAGATCATGGGGCCCCCGGGGCAATCAGAGATCATGGGGCCCCCGGGGCAATCAGATATCATGGGGCCCCCGGGCAATCAGAGATCATGGGGCCCCTGGGGCAATCAGAGATCATGGGGCCCCCGGGCAATCAGAGATCATGGGGCCCCCCGGGGCAATCAGATATCATGGGGCCCCCGGGCAATCAGAGATCATGGGGCCCCTGGGGCAATCAGAGATCATGGGGCCCCCGGGCAATCAGAGATCATGGGGCCCCCGGGGCAATCAGAGATCATGGGGCCCCCAGGCAATCAGAGATCATGGGGCCCCCGGGGGAATCAGAGATCATGGGGCCCCCGGGCAATCAGAGATCATGGGGCCCCCAGGCAATCAGAGATCATGGGGCCCCCAGGCAATCAGAGATCATGGGGCCCCCAGGCAATCAGAGATCATGGGGCCCCCAGGCAATCAGAGATCATGGGGCCCCTGGGGGAATCAGAGATCATGGGGCCCCCAGGCAATCAGAGATCATGGGGCCCCCGGGGGAATCAGAGATCATGGGGCCCCCGGGGCAATCAGAGATCATGGGGCCCCCGGGCAATCAGAGATCATGGGGCCCCCAGGCAATCAGATATCATGGGGCCCCCGGGGGAATCAGAGATCTCATTATTAGAGAATAGAGATTATGAGATTATCATTATTACCATATATGTGCAAAAATTGGTTTGCGGAGATTGCGTGGCGACGCCGACCTCTCTCGGGTTAACAATACATACGCTAAAAAATATATATGATTACATAAAATGCCAAACAGTCATTAAAATAAATCTATAAAAGCAAAAATTTCTAAAATCAGTAAAAATACCATTCATGTTTTATAAACGATTTTTCTTCAATAAAGCCCATTTATAACTACCAAACAGAGAGCATTAGATTTTGTCACATTTCTTCCCCATGCATGTCCCCTGATCCCTGGAGGTGACGAGCAGAGAGGTCCTCTCCTGGAGTCTTCTAATCTTTGTTATATGCATTCGCTGGCCTGCAGGAAGGTGAGAGGTCATTCCACCTGGTGGAGGGATTCACATAGCGGTGTTCACAATTTGTCACTATATGATCTCTTCATTTGAACACTGGGACAATATATATTGGTTTTGAGCACGAGCGCCATTGGGTGCCTTACGGACTGGATTTTTTCACAATTATTTATATCTTATCACTTTATTTGATTGTGTATTTCTAGCGCATCACATTTTTAAATAATATAGAGAGTCAATAAATCATCAATAAGAGTCAATAAATCATCAATAAGAGTCAATAAATCATCAATAAGAGTCAATAAATCATCAATAAGAGTCCATAAATCATCAATAAGAGTCAATAAATCATCAATAAGAGTCCATAAATCATCAATAAGAGTCTATAAATCATCAATAAAAGTCTATAAATCATCAATAAGAGTCCATAAATCATCAATAAGAGTCTATAAATCATCAATAAGAGTCTATAAATCATCAATAAGAGTCTATAAATCATCAATAAGAGTCCATAAATCATCAATAAGAGTCTATAAATTATCAATAAGAGTCTATAAATCATCAATAAGAGTCCATAAATCATCAATAAGAGTCCATAAATCATCAATAAGAGTCTATAAATCATCAATAAGAGTCCATAAATCATCAATAAGAGTCTATAAATCATCAATAAAAGTCTATAAATCATCAATAAGAGTCTATAAATCATCAATAAGAGTCTATAAATCATCAATAAGAGTCTATAAATCATCAATAAGAGTCTATAAATCATCAATAAGAGTCCATAAATCATCAATAAGAGTCTATAAATTATCAATAAGAGTCTATAAATCATCAATAAGAGTCCATAAATCATCAATAAGAGTCTATAAATCATCAATAAGAGTCTATAAATCATCAATAAGAGTCCATAAATCATCAATAAGAGTCCATAAATCATCAATAAGAGTCCATAAATCATCAATAAGAGTCAATAAATCATCAATAAGAGTCTATAAATCATCAATAAGAGTCTATAAATCATCAATAAGAGTCTATAAAATATCAATAAGAGTCCATAAATCATCAATAAGAGTCTATAAATCATCAATAAGAGTCCATAAATCATCAATAAGAGTCCATAAATCATCAATAAGAGTCTATAAATCATCAATAAGAGTCTATAAATCATCAATAAGAGTCTATAAAATATCAATAAGAGTCCATAAATCATCAATAAGAGTCCATAAATCATCAATAAGAGTCTATAAATCATCAATAAGAGTCTATAAATCATCAATAAGAGTCCATAAATCATCAATAAGAGTCTATAAAATATCAATAAGAGTCTATAAATCATCAATAAGAGTCCATAAATCATCAATAAGAGTCTATAAATCATCAATAAGAGTCTATAAATCATCAATAAGAGTCCATAAATCATCAATAAGAGTCCATAAATCATCAATAAGAGTCCATAAATCATCAATAAGAGTCAATAAATCATCAATAAGAGTCTATAAATCATCAATAAGAGTCTATAAATCATCAATAAGAGTCTATAAATCATCAATAAGAGTCCATAAATCATCAATAAGAGTCTATAAAATATCAATAAGAGTCGATAATAATGGCAATGAATATCGGAAAAGGAACAGCTATCAATCTTCTTAGCACTGGATAGCTTTATACACCTCCACCACAAAGTAAGGACACCCGGTGTGTACAGAAGCTCACCGGATGGAGTGACCCCTTAAGATCTCATTATTACTATGGTGGTCAGAGGATCTCATTATTACTATGGTGGTCAGAGGATCTCATTATTACTATGGTGGTCAGAGGATCTCATTATTACTATGGTGGTCAGAGGATCTCATTATTACTATGGTGGTCAGAGGATCCCATTATTACTATGGTGGTCAGAGGATCCCAATATTACTATGGTGGTCAGAGGATCCCAATATTACTATGGTGGTCAGAGGATCTCATTATTACTATGGTGGTCAGAGGATCTCATTATTACTATGGTGGTCAGAGGATCCCATTATTACTATGGTGGTCAGAGGATCTCATTATTACTATGGTGGTCAGAGGATCCCATTATTACTATGGTGGTCAGAGGATCTCATTATTACTATGGTGGTCAGAGGATCCCATTATTACTATGGTGGTCAGAGGATCTCATTATTACTATGGTGGTCAGAGGATCTCATTATTACTATGATGGTCAGAGGATCTCATTGTTACTATGGTGGTCAGAGGATCTCATTATTACTATGGTGGTCAGAGGATCTCATTATTACTATGGTGGTCAGAGGATCCCATTATTACTATGGTGGTCAGAGGATCCCAATATTACTATGGTGGTCAGAGGATCTCATTATTACTATGGTGGTCAGAGGATCTCATTATTACTATGGTGGTCAGAGGATCTCATTATTACTATGGTGGTCAGAGGATCCCATTATTACTTTGGTGGTCAGAGGATCCCATTATTACTATGGTGGTCAGAGGATCCCATTATTACTTTGGTGGTCAGAGGATCCCATTATTACTATGGTGGTCAGAGGATCTCATTATTACTATGGTGGTCAGAGGATCTCATTATTACTATGGTGGTCAGAGGATCTCATTATTACTATGGTGGTCAGAGGATCTCATTATTACTATGGTGGTCAGAGGATCCGATTATTACTATGGTGGTCAGAGGATCCCAATATTACTATGGTGGTCAGAGGATCCCAATATTACTATGGTGGTCAGAGGATCTCATTATTACTATGGTGGTCAGAGGATCTCATTATTACTATGGTGGTCAGAGGATCCCATTATTACTATGGTGGTCAGAGGATCTCATTATTACTATGGTGGTCAGAGGATCTCATTATTACTATGGTGGTCAGAGGATCCCATTATTACTATGGTGGTCAGAGGATCTCATTATTACAATGGTGGTCAGAGGATCCCATTATTACTATGGTGGTCAGAGGATCTCATTATTACTATGGTGGTCAGAGGATCTCATTATTACTATGATGGTCAGAGGATCTCATTGTTACTATGGTGATCAGAGGATCTCATTATTACTATGGTGGTCAGAGGATCCCATTATTACTTTGGTGGTCAGAGGATCCCATTATTACTATGGTGGTCAGAGGATCCCATTATTACTTTGGTGGTCAGAGGATCCCATTATTACTTTGGTGGTCAGAGGATCCCATTATTACTATGGTGGTCAGAGGATCCCATTATTACTTTGGTGGTCAGAGGATCCCATTATTACTATGGTGGTCAGAGGATCCCATTATTACTATGGTGGTAAGAGGATCCCATTATTACTATGGTGATCAGAGGATCCCATTATTACTATGATGGTCAGAGGATCTCATTAATTCTATGGTGGTCAAAGGATCCCAATATTACTATGGTGGTCAGAGGATCTCATTATTACTATGGTGGTCAGAGGATCCGATTATTACTATGGGGGTCAGAGGATCTCATTATTACTATGGTGGTCAGAGGATCCCATTATTACTATGGGGGTCAGAGGATCTCATTATTACTATGGTGATCAGAGGATCCCATTATTACTATGATGGTCAGAGGATCTCATTATTACTATGGTGGTCAGAGGATCTCATTATTACTATGGTGGTCAGAGGATCTCATTATTACTATGGTGGTCAGAGGATCTCATTATTACTATGGTGGTCAGAGGATCCGATTATTACTATGGGGGTCAGAGGATCTCATTATTACTATGGTGGTCAGAGGATCCCATTATTACTATGGGGGTCAGAGGATCTCATTATTACTATGGTGATCAGAGGATCCCATTATTACTATGATGGTCAGAGGATCTCATTATTACTATGGTGGTCAGAGGATCTCATTATTACTATGGTGGTCAGAGGATCTCATTATTACTATGGTGGTCAGAGGATCTCATTATTACTATGGTGGTCAGAGGATCTCATTATTACTATGGTGGTCAGAGGATCTCATTATTACTATGGTGGTCAGAGGATCTCATTATTACTATGATGGTCAGAGGATCTCATTATTACTATGGAGGTCAGAGGATCTCATTATTACTATGGTGGTCAGAGGATCTCATTATTACTATGATGGTCAGAGGATCCGATTATTACTATGGTGATCGGAGGATCTCATTATTACTATGGTGGTCAGAGGATCTCATTATTACTATGGTGGTCAGAGGATCTCATTATTATTATGGTGGTCAGAGGATCTCATTATTACTATGGTGGTCAGAGGATCTCATTATTACTATGGTGGTCAGAGGATCCCATTATTACTATGGTGGTCAGAGGATCTCATTATTACTATGGTGGTCAGAGGATCCGATTATTACTATGGTGGTCAGAGGATCTCATTATTACTATGGTGGTCAGAGGATCCCATTATTACTATGGTGGTCAGAGGATCCCATTATTACTATGGTGGTCAGAGGATCTCATTATTATTATGGTGGTCAGAGGATCTCATTATTACTATGGTGATCAGAGGATCTGATTATTACTATGGTGGTCAGAGGATCCGATTATTACTATGGTGGTCAGAGGATCTCATTATTACTATGGTGGTCAGAGGATCCCATTATTACTATGGTGGTCAGAGGATCTCATTATTACTATGGTGGTCAGAGGATCTCATTATTACTATGGTGGTCAGAGGATCTCATTATTACTTTGGTGGTCAGAGGATCCCATTATTATTATGGTGGTCAGAGGATCTCATTAGTACTATGGTGGTCAGAGGATCTTATTATTACTATGATGGTCAGAGGATCTCATTATTACTATGGTGGTCAGAGGATCTCATTATTACTATGATGGTCAGAGGATCTCATTATTACTATGGTGGTCAGAGGATCTCATTATTACTATGGTGGTCAGAGGATCCCATTATTACTATGGTGGTCAGAGGATCTCATTATTACTATGGTGGTCAGAGGATCCCATTATTACTATGGTGGTCAGAGGATCTCATTATTACTATGGTGGTCGGAGGATCTCATTATTACTATGGTGGTCAGAGGATCCCATTATTACTATGGTGGTCAGAGGATCCGATTATTACTATGGTGATCAGAGGATCTCATTATTACTATGGAGGTCAGAGGATCCCATTATTACTATGATGGTCAGAGGATCCCATTATTACTATGGTGGTCAGAGGATCTCATTATTACTATGGTGGTCAGAGGATCCCATTATTACTATGGTGATCAGAGGATCTCATTATTACTATGGTGGTCAGAGGATCCGATTATTACTATGGTGGTCAGAGGATCTCATTATTACTATGGTGATCAGAGGATCCCATTATTACTATGATGGTCAGAGGATCTCATTAATTCCATGGTGGTCAAAGGATCCCAATATTACTATGGTGATCAGAGGATCTCATTATTACTATGATGGTCAGAGGATCTCATTAATTCTATGGTGGTCAGAGGATCCCAATATTACTATGGTGGTCAGAGGATCTCATTATTACTATGGTGGTCAGAGGATCTCATTATTACTATGGGGGTCAGAGGATCTCATTATTACTATGGTGGTCAGAGGATCCCATTATTACTATGGGGGTCAGAGGATCTCATTATTACTATGGTGGTCAGAGGATCCCATTATTACTATGGTGGTCAGAGGATCCCATTATTACTATGGTGGTCAGAGGATCCCATTATTACTATGGTGGTCAGAGGATCCGATTATTACTATGGTGGTCAGAGGATCCCATTATTACTATGGTGGTCAGAGGATCTCATTATTACTATGGTGGTCAGAGGATCTCATTATTACTATGGGGGTCAGAGGATCCCATTATTACTATGGTGGTCAGAGGATCCCATTATTACTATGGGGGTCAGAGGATCTCATTATTACTATGGTGGTCAGAGGATCCCATTATTACTATGGTGGTCAGAGGATCCCATTATTACTATGGTGGTCAGAGGATCCGATTATTACTATGGTGGTCAGAGGATCCCATTATTACTATGGTGGTCAGAGGATCTCATTATTACTATGGTGGTCAGAGGATCTCATTATTACTATGGTGATCAGAGGATCCCATTATTACTATGATGGTCAAAGGATCTCATTATTACTATGGAGGTCAGAGGATCCCATTATTACTATGATGGTCAGAGGATCTCATTATTACTATGGTGGTCAGAGGATCTCATTATTACTATGGTGGTCAGAGGATCTCATTATTACTATGGTGGTCAGAGGATCCCATTATTACTATGGTGGTCAGAGGATCTCATTATTACTATGGTGGTCAGAGGATCTCATTATTACTATGGTGGTCAGAGGATCTCATTATTACTATGGGGGTCAGAGGATCCCATTATTACTATGGTGGTCAGAGGATCTCATTATTACTATGGTGGTCAGAGGATCTCATTATTACTATGGTGGTCAGAGGATCTCATTATTACTATGGTGCTCAGAGGATCTCATTATTACTATGGTGATCAGAGGATATCATTATTACTATGGTGGTCAGAGGATCTCATTATTACTATGGTGGTCAGAGGATCTCATTATTACTATGGTGGTCAGAGGATCCCATTATTACTATGGTGGTCAGAGGATCTCATTATTACTATGGTGGTCAGAGGATCTCATTATTACTATGGTGGTCAGAGGATCTCATTATTACTATGATGGTCAGAGGATCCCATTATTACTATGGTGGTCAGAGGATCTCATTATTACTATGGTGGTCAGAGGATCTCATTATTACTATGGTGGTCAGAGGATCTCATTATTACTATGGTGGTCAGAGGATCCCATTATTACTATGGTGGTCAGAGGATCTCATTATTACTATGGGGGTCAGAGGATCCCATTATTACTATGGTGGTCAGAGGATCCCATTATTACTATGGGGGTCAGAGGATCTCATTATTACTATGGTGGTCAGAGGATCCCATTATTACTATGGTGGTCAGAGGATCCCATTATTACTATGGTGGTCAGAGGATCCGATTATTACTATGGTGGTCAGAGGATCCCATTATTACTATGGTGGTCAGAGGATCTCATTATTACTATGGTGGTCAGAGGATCTCATTATTACTATGGTGGTCAGAGGATCCGATTATTACTATGGGGGTCAGAGGATCTCATTATTACTATGGTGGTCAGAGGATCCCATTATTACTATGGGGGTCAGAGGATCTCATTATTACTATGGTGGTCAGAGGATCTCATTATTACTATGGTGGTCAGAGGATCCCATTATTACTATGGAGGTCAGAGGATCTCATTATTACTATGGTGGTCAGAGGATCTCATTATTACTATGGTGGTCAGAGGATCTCATTATTACTATGGTGGTCAGAGGATCTCATTATTATTATGGTGGTCAGAGGATCCCATTATTACTATGGAGGTCAGAGGATCTCATTATTACTATGGTGGTCAGAGGATCTCATTATTACTATGGGGGTCAGAGGATCCCATTATTACTATGGGGGTCAGAGGATCTCATTATTACTATGGTGGTCAGAGGATCTCATTATTACTATGGTGGTCAGAGGATCCCATTATTACTATGGTGGTCAGAGGATCTCATTATTACTATGGTGGTCAGAGGATCTCATTATTACTATGGTGGTCAGAGGATCTCATTATTACTATGGTGGTCAGAGGATCTCATTATTATTATGGTGGTCAGAGGATCCCATTATTACTATGGTGGTCAGAGGATCTCATTATTATTATGGTGATCAGAGGATCTCATTATTACTATGGTGGTCAGAGGATCTCATTATTACTATGGTGGTCAGAGGATCTCATTATTACTATGGTGGTCAGAGGATCCCATTATTACTATGGTGATCAGAGGATCCCATTATTACTATGATGGTCAGAGGATCTCATTATTACTATGGTGGTCGGAGGATCTCATTATTATTATGGTGATCGGAGGATCTCATTATTATTATGGTGATCGGAGGATCTCATTATTACTATGGTGGTCAGAGGATCTCATTATTACTATGGTGGTCAGAGGATCTCATTATTACTATGGTGGTCAGAGGATCTCATTATTACTATGGTGGTCAGAGGATCTCATTATTATTATGGTGATCGGAGGATCTCATTATTACTATGGTGGTCAGAGGATCTCATTATTACTATGGTGGTCAGAGGATCTCATTATTACTATGGTGGTCAGAGGATCCCATTATTACTATGGTGATCAGAGGATCCCATTATTACTATGATGATCAGAGGATCCCATTATTACTATGGTGGTCGGAGGATCTCATTATTATTATGGTGATCGGAGGATCTCATTATTATTATGGTGATCGGAGGATCTCATTATTACTATGGTGGTCAGAGGATCTCATTATTACTATGGTGGTCAGAGGATCTCATTATTACTATGGTGGTCAGAGGATCTCATTATTACTATGGTGGTCAGAGGATCTCATTATTATTATGGTGATCGGAGGATCTCATTATTACTATGGTGGTCAGAGGATCTCATTATTACTATGGTGGTCAGAGGATCCCATTATTACTATGGAGGTCAGAGGATCTCATTATTACTATGGTGGTCAGAGGATCTCATTATTACTATGATGGTCAGAGGATCCGATTATTACTATGGTGATCGGAGGATCTCATTATTACTATGGTGGTCAGAGGATCTCATTATTACTATGGTGGTCAGAGGATCTCATTATTACTATGGTGGTCAGAGGATCTCATTATTACTATGGTGGTCAGAGGATCTCATTATTACTATGGTGATCAGAGGATCCCATTATTACTATGATGGTCAGAGGATCTCATTATTACTATGGTGGTCAGAGGATCTCATTATTACTATGGTGGTCAGAGGATCCCATTATTACTATGGTGGTCAGAGGATCCCATTATTACTATGGTGATCAGAGGATCTCATTATTACTATGATGGTCAGAGGATCCCATTATTACTATGGTGGTCAGAGGATCTCATTATTACTATGGTGGTCAGAGGATCCCATTATTACTATGGTGGTCAGAGGATCTCATTATTACTATGATGGTCAGAGGATCCGATTATTACTATGGTGATCGGAGGATCTCATTATTACTATGGTGGTCAGAGGATCTCATTATTACTATGGTGGTCAGAGGATCTCATTATTACTATGATGGTCAGAGGATCCGATTATTACTATGGTGATCGGAGGATCTCATTATTACTATGGTGGTCAGAGGATCTCATTATTACTATGGTGGTCAGAGGATCTCATTATTACTATGGTGATCAGAGGACCCCATTATTACTATGATGGTCAGAGGATCTCATTATTACTATGGTGGTCAGAGGATCTCATTATTACTATGGTGGTCAGAGGATCTCATTATTACTATGATGGTCAGAGGATCCGATTATTACTATGGTGGTCAGAGGATCTCATTATTACTATGGTGGTCAGAGGATCTCATTATTACTATGGTGATCAGAGGATCCCATTATTACTATGGTGGTCAGAGGATCTCATTATTACTATGGTGATCAGAGGATCCCATTATTACTATGATGGTCAGAGGATCTCATTATTACTATGGTGGTCAGAGGATCTCATTATTACTATGATGGTCAGAGGATCCGATTATTACTATGGTGATCGGAGGATCTCATTATTACTATGGTGGTCAGAGGATCTCATTATTACTATGGTGGTCAGAGGATCTCATTATTACTATGGTGATCAGAGGATCCCATTATTACTATGATGGTCAGAGGATCTCATTATTACTATGGTGGTCAGAGGATCTCATTATTACTATGGTGGTCAGAGGATCCCATTATTACTATGGTGGTCAGAGGATCCCATTATTACTATGGTGGTCAGAGGATCTCATTATTACTATGGTGATCAGAGGATCTCATTATTACTATGATGGTCAGAGGATCTCATTATTACTATGGTGGTCAGAGGATCTCATTATTACTATGATGGTCAGAGGATCCCATTATTACTATGGTGGTCAGAGGATCCCATTATTACTATGATGGTCAGAGGATCTCATTATTACTATGGTGGTCAGAGGATCTCATTATTACTATGGTGGTCAGAGGATCCCATTATTACTATGGTGGTCAGAGGATCTCATTATTACTATGGTGGTCAGAGGATCTCATTATTACTATGGTGATCAGAGGATCTCATTATTACTATGGTGGTCAGAGGATCTCATTATTACTATGGTGGTCAGAGGATCTCATTATTACTATGGTGGTCAGAGGATCTCATTATTACTATGGAGGTCAGAGGATCCCATTATTACTATGGTGATCAGAGGATCTCATTATTACTATGATGGTCAGAGGATCTCATTATTACTATGGTGGTCAGAGGATCTCATTATTACTATGGTGGTCAGAGGATCTCATTATTACTATGGTGGTCAGAGGATCTCATTATTACTATGGTGGTCAGAGGATCTCATTATTACTATGGTGATCAGAGGATCTTATTATTACTATGGTGGTCAGAGGATCTCATTATTACTATGGTGGTCAGAGGATCTCATTATTACTATGGTGGTCAGAGGATCTCATTATTACTATTGTGGACAGAGGATCTCATTATTACTATGGTGGTCAGAGGATCTCATTATTACTATGGTGGTCAGAGGATCTCATTATTACTATGGTGGTCAGAGGATCTCATTATTACTATGGTGGTCAGAGGATCTCATTATTACTATGGTGGTCAGAGGATCCCATTATTACTATGGTGGTCAGAGGATCTCATTATTACTATGGTGGTCAGAGGATCTCATTATTACTATGGTGGTCAGAGGATCCCATTATTATTATGGTGGTCAGAGGATCTCATTATTACTATGGTGGTCAGAGGATCTCATTAATTCTATGGTGGTCAGAGGATCCCATTATTACTATGGTGGTCAGAGGATCTCATTATTACTATGGTGGTCAGAGGATCTCATTAATTCTATGGTGGTCAGAGGATCCCATTATTACTATGGTGGTCAGAGGATCTCATTATTACTATGATGGTCAGAGGATCTCATTATTACTATGGTGGTCAGAGGATCTCATTAATTCTATGGTGGTCAGAGGATCCCATTATTACTATGGTGGTCAGAGGATCCCATTATTACTATGGTGGTCAGAGGATCTCATTATTACTATGGGGGTCAGAGGATCCCATTATTACTATGGTGGTCAGAGGATCCCATTATTACTATGGGGGTCAGAGGATCTCATTATTACTATGGTGATCAGAGGATCTCATTATTACTATGGTGGTCAGAGGATCTCATTATTACTATGGTGGTCAGAGGATCTCATTATTACTATGGTGGTCAGAGGATCTCATTATTACTATGGTGGTCAGAGGATCTCATTATTACTATGGTGATCAGAGGATCTCATTATTACTATGGTGGTCAGAGGATCTCATTATTACTATGGTGGTCAGAGGATCTCATTATTACTATGGTGGTCAGAGGATCTCATTATTACTATGGTGGTCAGAGGATCTCATTATTACTATGGTGGTCAGAGGATCTCATTATTACTATGATGGTCAGAGGATCCGATTATTACTATGGTGGTCAGAGGATCTCATTATTACTATGGTGGTCAGAGGATCCAATTATTACTATGGTGGTCAGAGGATCCCATTATTACTATGGTGGTCAGAGGATCTCATTATTACTATGGTGGTCAGAGGATCTCATTATTACTATGGTGGTCAGAGGATCTCATTATTACTTTGGTGGTCAGAGGATCCCATTATTACTATGGTGGTCAGAGGATCTCATTATTACTATGGTGGTCAGAGGATCTCATTATTATTATGGTGGTCAGAGGATCCCATTATTACTATGGTGGTCAGAGGATCCCATTATTACTATGGTGGTCAGAGGATCTCATTATTATTATGGTGATCAGAGGATCTCATTATTACTATGGTGGTCAGAGGATCTCATTATTACTATGGTGGTCAGAGGATCTCATTATTACTATGGTGGTCAGAGGATCTCATTATTACTATGGTGGTCAGAGGATCTCATTATTACTATGATGGTCAGAGGATCCGATTATTACTATGGTGGTCAGAGGATCCCATTATTACTATGGTGGTCAGAGGATCTCATTATTACTATGATGGTCAGAGGATCCGATTATTACTATGGTGGTCAGAGGATCTCATTATTACTATGGTGGTCAGAGGATCTCATTATTACTATGGTGGTCAGAGGATCTCATTATTACTATGGTGGTCAGAGGATCCCATTATTACTATGGTGGTCAGAGGATCTCATTATTACTATGGTGGTCAGAGGATCCCATTATTACTATGGTGGTCAGAGGATCCCATTATTACTATGGTGGTCAGAGGATCTCATTATTACTATGGTGGTCAGAGGATCCCATTATTACTATGGTGGTCAGAGGATCTCATTATTACTATGGTGGTCAGAGGATCTCATTATTACTATGGTGATCAGAGGATCCCATTATTACTATGATGGTCAGAGGATCCCATTATTACTATGATGGTCAGAGGATCTCATTATTACTATGGTGATCAGAGGATCTTATTATTACTATGGTGGTCAGAGGATCTCATTATTACTATGGTGGTCAGAGGATCCCATTATTACTATGGTGATCGGAGGATCTCATTATTACTATGGTGGTCAGAGGATCTCATTATTACTATGGTGGTCAGAGGATCTCATTATTACTATTGTGGTCAGAGGATCTCATTATTACTATGGTGGTCAGAGGATCTCATTATTACTATGGTGGTCAGAGGATCTCATTATTATTATGGTGGTCAGAGGATCTCATTATTACTATGGTGGTCAGAGGATCTTATTATTACTATGGTGGTCAGAGGATCTCATTATTACTATGGTGATCGGAGGATCTCATTATTACTATGGTGGTCAGAGGATCTCATTATTACTATGGTGGTCAGAGGATCTCATTATTACTATTGTGGTCAGAGGATCTCATTATTACTATGGTGGTCAGAGGATCTCATTATTACTATGGTGGTCAGAGGATCTCATTATTATTATGGTGGTCAGAGGATCTCATTATTACTATGGAGGTCAGAGGATCTCATTATTACTATGGTGGTCAGAGGATCTCATTATTACTATGGTGGTCAGAGGATCTCATTATTACTATGGTGGTCAGAGGATCCCATTATTACTATGGTGGTCAGAGGATCTCATTATTACTATGGTGGTCAGAGGATTTCATTATTACTATGGTGGTCAGAGGATCCCATTATTATTATGGTGGTCAGAGGATCTCATTATTACTATGGTGGTCAGAGGATCTCATTAATTCTATGGTGGTCAGAGGATCCCATTATTACTATGGTGGTCAGAGGATCTCATTATTACTATGGTGGTCAGAGGATCCCATTATTACTATGGTGGTCAGAGGATCTCATTATTACTATGATGGTCAGAGGATCTCATTATTACTATGGTGGTCAGAGGATCCCATTATTACTATGGTGGTCAGAGGATCCCATTATTACTATGGTGGTCAGAGGATCTCATTAATTCTATGGTGGTCAGAGGATCCCATTATTACTATGGTGGTCAGAGGATCCCATTATTACTATGGTGGTCAGAGGATCTCATTATTACTATGGGGGTCAGAGGATCCCATTATTACTATGGTGGTCAGAGGATCCCATTATTACTATGGGGGTCAGAGGATCTCATTATTACTATGGTGATCAGAGGATCTCATTATTACTATGGTGGTCAGAGGATCTCATTATTACTATGGTGGTCAGAGGATCTCATTATTACTATGGTGGTCAGAGGATCTCATTATTACTATGGTGGTCAGAGGATCTCATTATTACTATGGTGGTCAGAGGATCTCATTATTACTATGGTGGTCAGAGGATCTCATTATTACTATGGTGGTCAGAGGATCTCATTATTACTATGGTGGTCAGAGGATCTCATTATTACTATGGTGGTCAGAGGATCTCATTATTACTATGGTGGTCAGAGGATCTCATTATTACTATGATGGTCAGAGGATCCGATTATTACTATGGTGGTCAGAGGATCTCATTATTACTATGGTGGTCAGAGGATCCCATTATTACTATGGTGGTCAGAGGATCTCATTATTACTATGATGGTCAGAGGATCCGATTATTACTATGGTGGTCAGAGGATCTCATTATTACTATGGTGGTCAGAGGATCTCATTATTACTATGGTGGTCAGAGGATCTCATTATTACTATGGTGGTCAGAGGATCTCATTATTACTATGGTGGTCAGAGGATCTCATTATTACTATGGTGGTCAGAGGATCTCATTATTACTATGGTGGTCAGAGGATCTCATTATTACTATGGTGGTCAGAGGATCTCATTATTACTATGGTGGTCAGAGGATCTCATTATTACTATGATGGTCAGAGGATCCGATTATTACTATGGTGGTCAGAGGATCTCATTATTACTATGGTGGTCAGAGGATCCCATTATTACTATGGTGGTCAGAGGATCTCATTATTACTATGATGGTCAGAGGATCCGATTATTACTATGGTGGTCAGAGGATCTCATTATTACTATGGTGGTCAGAGGATCTCATTATTACTATGGTGGTCAGAGGATCTCATTATTACTATGGTGGTCAGAGGATCCCATTATTACTATGGTGGTCAGAGGATCTCATTATTACTATGGTGGTCAGAGGATCCCATTATTACTATGGTGGTCAGAGGATCCCATTATTACTATGGTGGTCAGAGGATCTCATTATTACTATGGTGGTCAGAGGATCCCATTATTACTATGGTGGTCAGAGGATCTCATTATTACTATGGTGGTCAGAGGATCTCATTATTACTATGGTGATCAGAGGATCCCATTATTACTATGATGGTCAGAGGATCCCATTATTACTATGATGGTCAGAGGATCTCATTATTACTATGGTGATCAGAGGATCTTATTATTACTATGGTGGTCAGAGGATCTCATTATTACTATGGTGGTCAGAGGATCCCATTATTACTATGGTGATCGGAGGATCTCATTATTACTATGGTGGTCAGAGGATCTCATTATTACTATGGTGGTCAGAGGATCTCATTATTACTATTGTGGTCAGAGGATCTCATTATTACTATGGTGGTCAGAGGATCTCATTATTACTATGGTGGTCAGAGGATCTCATTATTATTATGGTGGTCAGAGGATCTCATTATTACTATGGTGGTCAGAGGATCTTATTATTACTATGGTGGTCAGAGGATCTCATTATTACTATGGTGATCGGAGGATCTCATTATTACTATGGTGGTCAGAGGATCTCATTATTACTATGGTGGTCAGAGGATCTCATTATTACTATTGTGGTCAGAGGATCTCATTATTACTATGGTGGTCAGAGGATCTCATTATTACTATGGTGGTCAGAGGATCTCATTATTATTATGGTGGTCAGAGGATCTCATTATTACTATGGTGGTCAGAGGATCTCATTATTACTATGGAGGTCAGAGGATCTCATTATTACTATGGTGGTCAGAGGATCTCATTATTACTATGGTGGTCAGAGGATCTCATTATTACTATGGTGGTCAGAGGATCCCATTATTACTATGGTGGTCAGAGGATCTCATTATTACTATGGTGGTCAGAGGATTTCATTATTACTATGGTGGTCAGAGGATCCCATTATTATTATGGTGGTCAGAGGATCTCATTATTACTATGGTGGTCAGAGGATCTCATTAATTCTATGGTGGTCAGAGGATCCCATTATTACTATGGTGGTCAGAGGATCTCATTATTACTATGGTGGTCAGAGGATCCCATTATTACTATGGTGGTCAGAGGATCTCATTATTACTATGATGGTCAGAGGATCTCATTATTACTATGGTGGTCAGAGGATCCCATTATTACTATGGTGGTCAGAGGATCCCATTATTACTATGGTGGTCAGAGGATCTCATTAATTCTATGGTGGTCAGAGGATCCCATTATTACTATGGTGGTCAGAGGATCCCATTATTACTATGGTGGTCAGAGGATCTCATTATTACTATGGGGGTCAGAGGATCCCATTATTACTATGGTGGTCAGAGGATCCCATTATTACTATGGGGGTCAGAGGATCTCATTATTACTATGGTGATCAGAGGATCTCATTATTACTATGGTGGTCAGAGGATCTCATTATTACTATGGTGGTCAGAGGATCTCATTATTACTATGGTGGTCAGAGGATCTCATTATTACTATGGTGGTCAGAGGATCTCATTATTACTATGGTGGTCAGAGGATCTCATTATTACTATGGTGGTCAGAGGATCTCATTATTACTATGGTGGTCAGAGGATCTCATTATTACTATGGTGGTCAGAGGATCTCATTATTACTATGATGGTCAGAGGATCCGATTATTACTATGGTGGTCAGAGGATCTCATTATTATTATGGTGGTCAGAGGATCTCATTATTACTATGGAGGTCAGAGGATCTCATTATTACTATGGTGGTCAGAGGATCCCATTATTACTATGGTGGTCAGAGGATCTCATTATTACTATGGTGGTCAGAGGATCCAATTATTACTATGGTGGTCAGAGGATCCCATTATTACTATGGTGGTCAGAGGATCTCATTATTACTATGGTGGTCAGAGGATCTCATTATTATTATGGTGGTCAGAGGATCCCATTATTACTATGGTGGTCAGAGGATCCCATTATTACTATGGTGGTCAGAGGATCTCATTATTATTATGGTAAACAGAGGATCTCATTATTACTATGGTGGTCAGAGGATCTCATTATTACTATGGTGGTCAGAGGATCTCATTATTACTATGGTGGTCAGAGGATCTCATTATTACTATGATGGTCAGAGGATCCGATTATTACTATGGTGGTCAGAGGATCCCATTATTACTATGGTGGTCAGAGGATCTCATTATTACTATGATGGTCAGAGGATCTCATTATTACTATGGTGGTCAGAGGATCTCATTATTACTATGGTGGTCAGAGGATCCCATTATTACTATGGTGGTCAGAGGATCTCATTATTACTATGGTGGTCAGAGGATCCCATTGTTACTATGGTGGTCAGAGGATCTCATTGTTACTATGGTGGTCAGAGGATCTCATTATTACTATGGTGGTCAGAGGATCCCATTATTACTATGGTGGTCAGAGGATCTCATTATTACTATGGTGGTCAGAGGATCTCATTATTACTATGGTGATCAGAGGATCCCATTATTACTATGGTGGTCAGAGGATCTCATTATTACTATGGTGGTCAGAGGATCTCATTATTACTATGGTGGTCAGAGGATCTCATTATTACTTTGGTGGTCAGAGGATCCCATTATTATTATGGTGGTCAGAGGATCTCATTAGTACTATGGTGGTCAGAGGATCTTATTATTACTATGATGGTCAGAGGATCTCATTATTACTATGGTGGTCAGAGGATCTCATTATTACTATGGTGGTCAGAGGATCTCATTATTACTATGATGGTCAGAGGATCCCATTATTACTATGATGGTCAGAGGATCTCATTATTACTATGGTGGTCAGAGGATCCCATTATTACTATGGTGGTCAGAGGATCTCATTATTACTATGGTGATCAGAGGATCCCATTATTACTATGGTGGTCAGAGGATCCCATTATTACTATGGTGGTCAGAGGATCCGATTATTACTATGGTGGTCAGAGGATCCGATTATTACTATGGTGGTCAGAGGATCTCATTATTACTATGGTGGTCAGAGGATATCATTATTACTATGGGGGTCAGAGGATCTCATTATTACTATGGTGGTCAGAGGATCCCATTATTACTATGGTGGTCAGAGGATCTCATTATTACTATGGTGGTCAGAGGATCCCATTATTACTATGGTGGTCAGAGGATCTCATTATTACTATGGTGGTCAGCGGATCTCATTATTACTATGGTGGTCAGAGGATCTCATTATTACTATGGTGGTCAGAGGATCTCATTATTACTATGGTGGTCAGAGGATATCATTATTACTATGGTGGTCAGCGGATATCATTATTACTATGGTGGTCAGAGGATCCGATTATTACTATGGTGGTCAGAGGATCCGATTATTACTATGGTGGTCAGAGGATCTCATTAGTACTATGGTGGTCAGAGGATCTCATTATTACTATGGTGGTCAGAGGATCTCATTATTACTATGGTGATCAGAGGATCCGATTATTACTATGGTGGTCAGAGGATCTCATTATTACTATGGTGGTCAGAGGATCTCATTATTACTATGGTGGTCAGAGGATCTCATTATTACTATGGTGGTCAGAGGATCCCATTATTACTATGGTGATCAGAGGATCCCATTATTACTATGGTGATCAGAGGATCTCATTATTACTATGGAGGTCAGAGGATCTCATTATTACTATGGTGGTCAGAGGATCCCATTATTACTATGGTGGTCAGAGGATCCCATTATTACTATGGTGATCAGAGGATCTCATTATTACTATGGAGGTCAGAGGATCTCATTATTACTATGGTGATCAGAGGATCCCATTATTACTATGGTGGTCAGAGGATCTCATTATTACTATGGTGGTCAGAGGATCTCATTATTACTATGGTGGTCAGAGGATCTCATTATTACTATGGTGGTCAGAGGATCGATCGTTACCACTTCTGGTTATATTGTTGTTTTGGGTCACGGACTTGAATTAGAATGACGGTCAGGCAGAGAGGTCCGCGCCATATTTCCTTCTATGGGGGACACTCAGAGTTCCTCCCCCGTCTCCGCACCGCCCGGCTCCAAGCATTGAATGAATACAACATGCTAGAAATCAGAATCTTTAATATGTACTTATTTACATATATCATTAATTGCTATCCGGCTAATTAACAGGACGAGGAAGCCATTGCTATCTACAGTGGGTAGGCTTTTTATATACATATATATTGCTTTCTTGGCTATTCAGATCTAGAGAAGAATAGAGATGAAGAGATGGCCAGAGCAGCATACAGAAAAAGATTGTATAAAAAATATACAGATAAAGCAATAGACGATATCAGAGGGAGCCAGAGCCTCAGACTAAAACCCCCCCCCCCCCCCACATTGGAAGAGTCCATCAGAGGGCGCCAGAGCCTCAGACTAAACCCCCCCCCCCACATTGGAAGAGTCCATCAGAGGGTGCCAGAGCCTCAGACTAAAACTCCCCCCAAATTGGAAGAGTCCATCAGAGGGAGCCAGAGCCTCAGACTAAAACTCCCCCCACAATGGAAGAGTCCATCAGAGGATGCCAGAGCCTCAGACTAAAACTCCCCCTACAATGGAAGAGTCCATCAGAGGATGCCAGAGCCTCAGACTAAAACTCCCCCTACAATGGAAGAGTCCATCAGAGGATGCCAGAGCCTCAGACTAAAACTCCACCCACTTTGCAAGAGTCCATCAGAGGATGCCAGAGCCTCAGACTAAAACTCCCCCCACATTGGAAGAGTCCATCAGAGGGCGCCAGAGCCTCAGACTAAAACTCCCCCTACAATGGAAGAGTCCATCAGAGAGCGCCAGAGCCTCAGACTAAAACTCCCCCCACATTGGAAGAGTCCATCAGAGGATGCCAGAGCCTCAGACTAAAACTCCCCCCACATTGGAAGAGTCCATCAGAGGGCGCCAGAGCCTCAGACTAAAACTCCACCCACATTGCAAGAGTCCATCAGAGGATGCCAGAGCCTCAGACTAAAACTCCCCCCATATTGGAAGAGTCCATCAGAGGGTGCCAGAGCCTCAGACTAAAACTCCCCCCACATCTGATACAGAAGGAGGTCCGGTTTCCATTGGCAGATCTATACGGAATTTGGCCATTTGTATTCTCACATCTGATTTATAGACATACTGGAGAAGACTTCTGTAGGGTTTATCTATGGATGAAGTTGAGATACAGGTTACAGACTTTAGAAAACATCCTGTGTGGCAATCATAAGGCGAAACGAGGCCAGCGCACCTCCCCCCTCCCCCCCGTAGAGGGAACACCCTGCAATCTGCCTTATGGCTCAGTTTTACTACATAGCTACCATGGTCCCAACCCTCCGACACCAATGGGAATTTGATCTTCAGCAGCAGTTTGAGGAGATTAAAAAACAATTTCATAATTTACAGTCGGAGAAAACAGAAGCAGAAATTTTTTGAACATAAAAATATTTTCAGATAAAATAAATGTCATGAAATTGTACAGCAGGAGCCGGAGGTCTTCCTCAGTTGTGACCTCCGTGGTGGGGGAGACCAGCAGGACATTTCTTTACCAAATCCCATGAGCCACATTATGGGTTCCCCATCTCAGTCCATTCATTTACACGTTTTTCCAGCGGCCTCTGCGTTTACGGGGAGTCAAGTAGGAGAATCTCTTCCTCTTGTTGGGAGGAGGGGCGGTTGGAGGACTCGGCTGTTCCTCTACAACATTTTGCTGGCCACTTTCCTCTTCCTGGCCATTGTGATTTTCCTCCAACTCATAATTCACAGAACAAGGTTCAGATTCTGGTTCAGTCTTTGTAGGATAATATACGGGATCGATCAAGCCAGATGGAGCAGGTGATGGAGGCTGAGGAGGTATAAGAGGTAAGATGGCTGCCAGGACATTGGTCAAACGGTCCATGCTTTGACGCAACGTGTAGGTCAGATGTCGAATTGCTTCCGCCGTTTCCTGCTGAGCTCGTAGCATGGCTACTGTAGGGTCATAGTGCTGACTGACAGCCTCTGGAGAAAGCAGAGGAGAAGAGGACCCCGGAGGCATCGGTGCTGGAGAAGCCCCTTCAGATGGACCAGGTGAAGGACTTAGCTGGGGTAACTGCACAATGTGAAGCTGAGGCGTCGGAGATGAAGACTGCTTAGGCTGGAGAAGAAGGGGAGGGTCCGGCGGGCAGCAGGGGCCACTCAGGGAGTTTTCTGCACTAGAAGAAGCCGGACCTGGTAGATGTAAGTCTGTGGGGGGAAAGCAGAAGTATGGTCATCAGATTGTGGGGAGCACCAAACCCATTTATATTGTCACAGGTATGGAGGACAACCAATGTTACTAAAGGTATCCTTCTCTCCCCTACAATAAGGGATGGGGGTGAAAGACTTTGCAGTACAGGCCATTGATCATTATTACTTCTCCTTTAGACAGCAATTTTTAAAAACAGTCAAATGTTTAACCCCTTCAGCTCTGGTCCCTGTTCACCCGATGGAGCACAGAAATAACGAGCCAGATTATTAGGCGAGGAGTTTGACTTTACCCAACCCCTTCCAGCCGGCTTTATGTGATGGCACAGAGGTGGGCCTAGCGCTGCATTACCACATATTCGCACATCTCTTAACCGGAAGGTTTTACCCCTTTAATGACCAGGCCATTTTTTGCGATACAGCACTGCGTTACTTTTAACTGACAGTCGTGCGACTGTGTGAGGCTTATGCCAAATAAAACCGATCCCTTTTTTTCCCCACAAATAGAGCTTTCTTTTGGTAAATTATTCAATAAAAAAAATGTAAAAAATTGGATTTTTAACTAACCGTAAAATCTATTTCTCTGATGTTCATTGACGGACACAGCTCTTGATCTTCATAACCATTGGGTTATACTGCCCCCTATAGGAGTAGGACACTAGGCAGAAAAAAAAAGTCTGGCTACGCCTATGGGCAGGCCCAGGGGGTTTACTCCCACTTTCTGCTATAGGTACTCAGTTTTGTTACAAGCAGTGTCAGAAGAAAGGAAACTCCACAGAGAGGTGGGCGCTGTGTCCGTCAATGAACATCAGAGAAATGTTTTTACAGTAAGTCAAAAACCCCATTGTCTCTTTTGATCATTGACGGACACAGCTCCTGATCTTCAGAACCATTGGGACCTCCCAAAGCAATGTTAAACATAAGGAGTACCAGTTTATCAGGTAAACAGGAGCTCAACCTAAAACAACTGGAGCTCACCTGAAAAAAACAGTACACCCTCAAAGAGGATCAGGTCCTCTAAACAGCAGCCTGAAAAACCTTGCGGCCAAAAGAAGCATCCGCAGATCCCAACACATCTACTTTATAGAACTTTGTGTAAGTGTGCACCGATGACCAGCTGGCCGCCTTACAAACCTGCGTCACTGACGCCTGATGACAGAAGGCCCAGGAGGCACTGAGCACCCAAGTACAGTGTGCCTTGATAGGGAAAGGAGAAACCTGACCCTTGATGGAATAGGCCTGAGCCACCATCTGTCTGATCCATCTGGAAACGATCGCAGAGGAAGCGGACAACCCATTCCGAGGCCCATCCGTAAAAGACTCCATAGCTGCCAGGTACACCCTAATCGCCTGGAACACATCAAAGGCATGCAAAGCAATTTCCTTCGGATGTTTTGGCCTGGGACACAGGAAAGGCAACAAAATGTCTTCATTCAAATGAAAATCAGAAACAACCTGAGGAAGGAACGATGGACAGGGGTGAAGAACCACCTTATCTCTGTGGACCACCAAGTAAGATGAACCATAGGATAACGCCGCCAATTCCGACACCCTGCACGTAGAGGTGATAACCACCAAAAAGGCCACCTTCTGGGACAGCGTTAGAAGGGGAATCTTCCGAAGATTCTCAAAAAGAGGCTTCTGGAGAACTGAGAGCACCAAACTGAGGCCCCAAAAGAGGTAACAGAGACCGCGCTGGAGGAACCAAGTGCCAAACTCCCTGAAGAAAAGTACGTACCAGGGAGTGTGTGGCCAAGGGCCGTTGAAAGAAGACCGCTAAGGCCGACACCTAGCCCTTGATAGTACTCAAGGCCAGTTTCTGCTCAACTCCCCGTTGAAGGAAGGTCAAAATCCGAGCCACCGAAAAGCAACGAGGATGAACCCCAAGAGACTCACACCACGCAATGTACATCTTCCACGTACAATGGTAGATCTTCCTAGAAGTAGATTTTCTAGCTTTTAACAGTGTTGGAATCCCAGACTTAGACAAATTTCTATCCATCAGCACCTGGCATTAAACAGCCAAGGCGTCAAAGCCAGCGACTGTAAAGCAGGATGGAAAATTGGTCCTTGGGACAGCAGATCCTCCTGAGAGGAAGCTTCCAAGGAACCTCGGCGACCAGCTGCACCAGATCAGAGTACCAACCCCGGCAAGGCCAGTCCACCTCAAAAAGGTAGACAACATCAGGCCCAACACCCGCATGCAAGTCAGGAGGGATAACCATCTGCTGGACAGCAGGAGAAGAATCGCAGCCTGCAGTTTTCTGGAGTTTGTCCAGAGGAAGGAGCACTCTGGCTAAGGTCGAGTCCAGAGTAAGACCCAGATAGTCCAGCTTTGTGGACAGAACCAGAGCAGACTTCTAAAAATTCATAATCCAGCCGAACTCCCTCAGAGTTTGTATGGTTGTTTCCAGGTTTTCCACCAGAGCAGTAGGAGACTCCACTCGCAGAAGGAGGTCGTTCAAGTAGCCCAGTACCGCGATCCCCCATTAGCGTAACAATGCTAGCACCGGGGCTAACACTTATGTGAAGACCAGAGAGCAGAGATGAGACCGAATGGTAACGCTACAAACTGATAATGCTCCGCTCCCACGGCAAAGCAGAAGAAACGCTGGTGACCGGCACATATTGGAATGTGAAGGTGAGCATCCTTGATGTCGATAGAGGCAAGAAAATCCCCCTGATGCAGGAATGCCACCACCGTGCGAATGGACTCCATTCTGAACTTCTGCACCTACACAAAGCAGTTCAGCGCCTTGAAATCCAGGATTGGATGCACCATGCCTTCCTTCCTGGGAACTGTAAACAGGTTTGAGTAAAAACCCTGAAAACGTTCCGATGTCGGAACCAGGACAATCACCTCTTTAAGTAACAGGTCTGTACCGCCAAAAAAAGATCCTGTAAGTGGTCCGGGGTCAAGCGCAAATTGGAAGGAAAGAACCTTGCCGGGGGGTAAGAGTGAAACTCGATCTTGTAGCCGGACCGTATGACTTAGTGGACCCCCTTGTCTTGTACCAGGGAAGTCCACGGGTCCAGGAACCAGCAAAGACATCCCCCCCAACCCTGATGAGGGCACATCTTCATGCTGAAGGAGCCTTGTCTGCGGGTCTGGATAAGCCCGCTTTCGACTTGCCAGACCAAGTTTGCTTGGATCCACCAGAGGAGGCCCTGAACAGTTTTGATCCGTTGTCAATCAACCCTGAGGGATGAAAAAACTTCTTATGAGCCGAGGATGGCCCACGTCTGCGATGAGGGTCCTTGCCCTTAGTAGCCTGCGGAAGAAAGGTACTCTTCCCCCCTGTGAGACCTTTATTGATGTCACACAGGGTAGTTCCAAACAGGGAAACTCCTTGAAAAGGAAGATCAGTCAAGGCCTTCTTAGAAATCTGGACTGCAGACCAGCATTTGAGCCACAAAATACGCCAAAGGGCCACTGCTGAAAGAGAGCCTAGCGACTAAGGGAGCCGCATCCAAAGAGGCATCACAGATAAATTGCAGCCCCCGGATCAACTGGTCCCCCAGCTCAGCAAAGGCAGGGGGGAGCTGCTCCCCCTCCAGGTCACAGCATAAAAGCTTAGCCCACTCGGTCAGAGTTTGCGACTCCAGGGCAATGGGAAATACCGGCCTCAGTGCCGAACCAGCCACGATGTACATATTGCGGGCTACTGCCTCCGCCTTCCTGTCAGCCGGGTCCTTAAAGGCGGGGGACTCTTCAACCAGAATCATGGTTGCTTTGTTCAATATGGAGACCGAAGGGTCCACTTTTTAAGAAGGGACTCCTCATAGGGGTACAGCATAGAAAATCACTTAGGGACCACAAGGGGACGTTTTGGCTGTTCCCACTCTTTAGCGACAATTCTGTCAAAATAGGCGGGGAAAGGAAACACCTTTGCCGCTCTGGATGGCTTGTGAGTGACAAAGGGAACCAACGCCTCTGTTGCAGCTCCAGCTGCGTCCTCCATTTTTAAGGTCTCACGCACAGATACAGGAGCTGCGTCCTCCATTTTTAAGGTCTCACGCACAGATACAGGAGCTGCGTCCTCCATTTTCAAGGTCTCACACACAGATACAGGAGCTGCGTCCTCCATTTTTAAGGTTTCACGCACAGATACAATCAGTGCATCCACCAGTGCCTTTTCGTGCACGGTTGCAGAAGTGGAGGAATCACTGTCTGTGAACTCAGGGCGCATGGTCCCAGACCCAGCAGAGTTTCTCATGTCTGTGGCGGCTGAATCAGATTCAGGATCTGAGGAGACCGATGAGGCAGGGGAAGGCGGGGGGGGGGGGGGTGCTTTTTGCTAGCCTGTCCCCCGAAAACGACCTCCACTCAGGATACAAAGGACTCCAGGACCACCGTCAGTGCATCGATGGATGGTTGGGAACCGCAGCTTCTGAGAGAGGATCAGGTCGGAAAATGTGCTCCAAAGACTCCATGAGTTACCAGGGGGACCCCCACAAGAAAAGGTGTGAAAAAAAAAAACATTGCTTGAGCAGCACCACGCGGTCGCCGGTAACCTAATCAATCCTCAGCACAGAGGAAGAGGACCCCACCATACTCATCATCCAGCAGAAACAGGCACTTTCAGCCACCAGGATAATCTGCACTCCACGAGCAGCGATCAGGAAGTGAAACGATCAAGGAGTCAGCACCAGGGGATGAGGAGGGGCTCCCATTGCCAAAATCGCCACCCATAGGGCTCCACTGTCATGGCAAACCACCGCAAATTGACCGCCGGACTACACAAACATGGCCGCTGTGCATGGAAACTCACAGGCTACAGCAAAATGGCGGCACCACAAGGGACCCATGCCAATTGGGGGGGGGGCAATATTGCTCACAGGGACCACTAAACTGATGAGGGGGGTGCCTAACAGGAAGGAGGGGAACCCAGGTGCCCGACCGTCCCATGGAGGGGAACACGTCCACCCCAAAACCCTCCATGGGGAGAGGGGGGACAATCACTTACCATACCAGGAACCAGGCGGGCACCGCTCCAGACAGACTCTCCTCTCCATCGAAATGGGGGGGCTGTTGGCCAGGAGGAACGCTGCGACTTGGGCCGAGACCGGTGGTATGCGACCTCGTGAGGCGTTTAACTCGTAGGCCACTGCGCGCACTCACTTGCCAGACTGGGGTGACCACTGGATTTAGATTACCCAGCCCTTTGCCCAGTCCGGCAGTTGATTGCAGATCTCACAGGAGAAAAAAGTTCTATCTAAAAAGAAAAAATTGCTGAACCAGAGATCCCAGCAAGGAAGGAGGTCCTTACTCCGGACTAGGCAGAAAAAACGGAGTACCTATAGCAGGAAGAGGGAGTATACCCTCCGGGACCACCCATGGGTGTAGCCAGACTTTTTTTTTTCACCTAGTGTCCTACTCCAGTAGGGGGCAGTATAACACAAAGGAGCTGTGTCCATCAATGAACGAAAGAGAAAATATCATTTTTTCATCATTTTAGGCCAATTTTTATTCCGCTACATTATGTTGGTGAAAAAAAAAAGTCCCAATAAGTTTATATTGATTGGTTTGCACAAAAGTTATCGCGTCTACAAACTAGGGGAAAGATTTGTCATTTTTATTCATTTTTTACTAGTAATGGCGGCGATCTGCGATTTTTAGCGGGACTGTGACATTGTGGCGGACAGATCGGACCCCTAACTGACATTTTTAACACCTTTGGGGGGACCAGTGACATTACTGCAGTAATCAGTGCTAAAAATATGCACTGTCACTGTAATAATCACACTGGCAGGGAAGGGGTTAACACCAGGGGCGAACAAAGGGTTAAATGTGTGCCTAGGGGATGCTTTCTTATTGTGTGGGGGATGGGCTCACTGGATGAACGCAGGGACCGGTGTTCCTAAATAGTAAGATCCCTGTGTTCATTACTGACAGAACATCGGTCTGTCTCCATGGGGAGCATCGCGTCCGCCGGACCTGCTGATTGGCTCCCCCTCTAGCCAATCGATGTGCCCCCACTATCCGCTACACGAAGCGACAGAAACACCGTTTCACGTAACAGAGCCGACCTGCTGCAGTAAAACGATGGCGGCTGGTCAGCAAGTGGTTAAAAAGGTTAAAAACATAAAAGGATTTTAAGCTTAATCTATTTTTTGCATTAAAGTAAAAAACCTTTTAATACCGCCCCCCCGCCCCTAAATACCGCCCCCCCCGCCCCTGAATACCGCCCCCCCACCCCTAAATACCGCCCCCCCGCCCCTGAATACCGCTCCCCCGATCCAGCACTGCAAGTCTGCAGCAGCCCCTCTCCCCACTCTCACAGGCTTGGCTCAGCCATTGGCTCCTGCTGTTGTCAGCCAAAACCTGTGAAAGGAGGGCAGCCCAGCATGGGACCGAGCACCCCCAGAGCAAGCGGCTTCCTATGGGGGCACTCAGCAGGGGGCGGAGTTAGGAGTGCTGGCAGCGGGTGGAGTCAGGAGTGCTGGCAGCGGGTGGAGTCAGGAGTGCTGGCAGCAGGTGGAGTCAGGAGTGCTGGCAGCGGGTGGAGTCAGGAGTGCTGGCAGGGGGTGGAGTCAGGAGTGCTGGCAGCGGGTGGAGTCAGGAGTGCTGGCAGGGGGTGGAGTCAGGAGTGCTGGCAGGGGGTGGAGTCAGGAGTGCTGGCAGCGGGTGGAGTCAGGAGTGCTGGCAGGGGGTGGAGTCAGGAGTGCTGGCAGGGGGTGGAGTCAGGAGTGCTGGCAGCGGGTGGAGTCAGGAGTGCTGGCAGGGGGTGGAGTCAGGAGTGCTGGCAGGGGGTGGAGTCAGGAGTGCTGGCAGTGGGTGGAGTCAGGAGTGCTGGCAGGGGGTGGAGTCAGGAGTGCTGGCAGGGGGTGGAGTCAGGAGTGCTGGCAGCGGGTGGAGTCAGGAGTGCTGGCAGGGGGTGGAGTCAGGAGTGCTGGCAGGGGGTGGAGTCAGGAGTGCTGGCAGGGGGTGGAGTCAGGAGTGCTGGCAGGGGGTGGAGTCAGGAGTGCTGGCAGGGGAGGGGATCAAAACCATTACAGAGCCGGTAAGTAGAACTGGTTTCTTATTTTAAATTAAAAAAAGCTTTACAATCACTTTTTTCGGGCCTCTCCAGCACTGCGACCTCATGGTCACCAATCAGGAGGCAGTAGGAGGGGCTTTCCTGTCACATGATCACATGATTGAGGAAACCCATCCACTACCCCACACAAAGATGATGTTGCTATGCTGATACAATCACCTAAAAGGGCCGGCAGAGAGGCCACGCTATGCATTCCTTCATCAATATTGTCCTCAAATGTACCATGGGGGGTCAGAGAGTTCGAGTTAGGGGTGTCTTCTATAGGGTAAGGGATGTCCTCTATAGAGTTAGGGGTGTCTTCTATGGGGTAAGGGATGTCCTCTATAGAGTTAGGAATGTCTTCTATAGGGTAAGGGATGTCTTCTATAGGGTTAGGGGTGTCTTCTATGGGGTAAGGGATGTCCTCTATAGAGTTAGGAATGTCTTCTATAGGGTAAGGGATGTCTTCTATAGGGTTAGGGGTGTCTTCTATAGGGTAAGGGATGTCCTCTATAGAGTTAGGGATGTCTTCTATAGGGTTAGGGATGTCTTCTATAGGGTTAGGGGTGTCTTCTATAGGGTAAGGGATGTCTTCTATAGAGTTAGGGGTGTCTTCTATAGGGTTAGGGGTGTCTTCTATAGAGTTAGGGGTGTCTTCTATGGGGTAAGGGATGTCTTCTATGGGGTAAGGGATGTCCTCTATAGAGTTAGGGGTGTCTTCTATAGGGTAAGGGTGTCTTCTATGGGGTAAGGGATGTCTTCTATGGGGTAAGGGATGTCCTCTATAGAGTTAGGGATGTCTTCTATAGGGTAAGGGATGTCTTCTATGGGGTAAGGGATGTCCTCTATAGAGTTAGGGATGTCTTCTATAGGGTAAGGGATGTCTTCTATAGGGTTAGGGGTGTCTTCTATAGGGTAAGGGATGTCTTCTATAGAGTTAGGGGTGTCTTCTATAGGGTTAGGGGTGTCTTCTATAGAGTTAGGGGTGTCTTCTATGGGGTAAGGGATGTCTTCTATAGGGTTAGGGGTGTCTTCTATGGGGTAAGGGATGTCTTCTATAGGGTTAGGGGTGTCTTCTATAGGGTAAGGGATGTCTTCTATAGAGTTAGGGGTGTCTTCTATGGGGTAAGGGATGTCCTCTATAGAGTTAGGGATGTCTTCTATAGGGTAAGGGATGTCTTCTATAGGGTTAGGGGTGTCTTCTATAGGGTAAGGGATGTCTTCTATAGAGTTAGGGGTGTCTTCTATAGGGTTAGGGGTGTCTTCTATAGAGTTAGGGGTGTCTTCTATGGGGTAAGGGATGTCTTCTATGAGGTAAGGGATGTCTTCTATAGGGTTAGGGGTGTCTTCTATAGGGTAAGGGATGTCTTCTATAGAGTTAGGGGTGTCTTCTATGGGGTAAGGGATGTCCTCTATAGAGTTAGGGATGTCTTCTATAGGGTAAGGGATGTCTTCTATAGGGTTAGGGGTGTCTTCTATAGGGTAAGGGATGTCTTCTATAGAGTTAGGGGTGTCTTCTATAGGGTTAGGGGTGTCTTCTATAGAGTTAGGGGTGTCTTCTATAGGGTAAGGGATGTCTTCTATGGGGTAAGGGATGTCTTCTATGGGGTAAGGGATGTCCTCTATAGAGTTAGGGATGTCTTCTATAGGGTAAGGGATGTCTTCTATAGGGTTAGGGGTGTCTTCTATAGGGTAAGGGATGTCTTCTATAGAGTTAGGGGTGTCTTCTATAGGGTTAGGGGTGTCTTCTATAGAGTTAGGGGTGTCTTCTATGGGGTAAGGGATGTCTTCTATGGGGTAAGGGATGTCTTCTATAGGGTTAGGGGTGTCTTCTATAGGGTAAGGGATGTCTTCTATAGGGTTAGGGGTGTCTTCTATAGAGTTAGGGGTGTCTTCTATGGGGTAAGGGATGTCTTCTATGGGGTAAGGGATGTCTTCTATAGGGTTAGGGGTGTCTTCTATAGGGTAAGGGATGTCTTCTATAGAGTTAGGGGTGTCTTCTATGGGGTAAGGGATGTCCTCTATAGAGTTAGGAATGTCTTCTATAGGGTAAGGGATGTCTTCTATAGGGTTAGGGGTGTCTTCTATAGGGTAAGGGATGTCCTCTATAGAGTTAGGGATGTCTTCTATAGGGTTAGGGATGTCTTCTATAGGGTTAGGGGTGTCTTCTATAGGGTAAGGGATGTCTTCTATAGAGTTAGGGGTGTCTTCTATAGGGTTAGGGGTGTCTTCTATAGAGTTAGGGGTGTCTTCTATGGGGTAAGGGATGTCTTCTATGGGGTAAGGGATGTCCTCTATAGAGTTAGGGGTGTCTTCTATAGGGTAAGGGTGTCTTCTATGGGGTAAGGGATGTCTTCTATGGGGTAAGGGATGTCCTCTATAGAGTTAGGGATGTCTTCTATAGGGTAAGGGATGTCTTCTATGGGGTAAGGGATGTCCTCTATAGAGTTAGGGATGTCTTCTATAGGGTAAGGGATGTCTTCTATAGGGTTAGGGGTGTCTTCTATAGGGTAAGGGATGTCTTCTATAGAGTTAGGGGTGTCTTCTATAGGGTTAGGGGTGTCTTCTATAGAGTTAGGGGTGTCTTCTATGGGGTAAGGGATGTCTTCTATAGGGTTAGGGGTGTCTTCTATGGGGTAAGGGATGTCTTCTATAGGGTTAGGGGTGTCTTCTATAGGGTAAGGGATGTCTTCTATAGAGTTAGGGGTGTCTTCTATGGGGTAAGGGATGTCCTCTATAGAGTTAGGGATGTCTTCTATAGGGTAAGGGATGTCTTCTATAGGGTTAGGGGTGTCTTCTATAGGGTAAGGGATGTCTTCTATAGAGTTAGGGGTGTCTTCTATAGGGTTAGGGGTGTCTTCTATAGAGTTAGGGGTGTCTTCTATGGGGTAAGGGATGTCTTCTATGAGGTAAGGGATGTCTTCTATAGGGTTAGGGGTGTCTTCTATAGGGTAAGGGATGTCTTCTATAGAGTTAGGGGTGTCTTCTATGGGGTAAGGGATGTCCTCTATAGAGTTAGGGATGTCTTCTATAGGGTAAGGGATGTCTTCTATAGGGTTAGGGGTGTCTTCTATAGGGTAAGGGATGTCTTCTATAGAGTTAGGGGTGTCTTCTATAGGGTTAGGGGTGTCTTCTATAGAGTTAGGGGTGTCTTCTATAGGGTAAGGGATGTCTTCTATGGGGTAAGGGATGTCTTCTATGGGGTAAGGGATGTCCTCTATAGAGTTAGGGATGTCTTCTATAGGGTAAGGGATGTCTTCTATAGGGTTAGGGGTGTCTTCTATAGGGTAAGGGATGTCTTCTATAGAGTTAGGGGTGTCTTCTATAGGGTTAGGGGTGTCTTCTATAGAGTTAGGGGTGTCTTCTATGGGGTAAGGGATGTCTTCTATGGGGTAAGGGATGTCTTCTATAGGGTTAGGGGTGTCTTCTATAGGGTAAGGGATGTCTTCTATAGAGTTAGGGGTGTCTTCTATGGGGTAAGGGATGTCCTCTATAGAGTTAGGGATGTCTTCTATAGGGTAAGGGATGTCTTCTATAGGGTTAGGGGTGTCTTCTATAGGGTAAGGGATGTCTTCTATAGAGTTAGGGGTGTCTTCTATAGGGTTAGGGGTGTCTTCTATAGAGTTAGGGGTGTCTTCTATGGGGTAAGGGATGTCCTCTATAGAGTTAGGGATGTCTTCTATAGAGTTAGGGGTGTCTTCTACGGGGTAAGAGATGTCCTCTATAGAGTTAGGGATGTCTTCTATGGGGTAAGGGATGTCCTCTATAGAGTTAGGGGTGTCTTCTATGGGGTAAGGGATGTCCTCTATAGAGTTAGGGATGTCTTCTATAGGGTAAGGGATGTCTTCTATAGGGTAAGAGTTGTCTTCTATAGGGTTAGGGGTGTCTTCTATAGGGTAAGGGATGTCTTCTATAGAGTTAGGGGTGTCTTCTATGGGGTAAGGGATGTCCTCTATAGAGTTAGGAATGTCTTCTATAGGGTAAGGGATGTCTTCTATAGGGTTAGGGGTGTCTTCTATAGGGTAAGGGATGTCCTCTATAGAGTTAGGGATGTCTTCTATAGGGTTAGGGATGTCTTCTATAGGGTTAGGGGTGTCTTCTATAGGGTAAGGGATGTCTTCTATAGAGTTAGGGGTGTCTTCTATAGGGTTAGGGGTGTCTTCTATAGAGTTAGGGGTGTCTTCTATGGGGTAAGGGATGTCTTCTATGGGGTAAGGGATGTCCTCTATAGAGTTAGGGGTGTCTTCTATAGGGTAAGGGTGTCTTCTATGGGGTAAGGGATGTCTTCTATGGGGTAAGGGATGTCCTCTATAGAGTTAGGGATGTCTTCTATAGGGTAAGGGATGTCTTCTATGGGGTAAGGGATGTCCTCTATAGAGTTAGGGATGTCTTCTATAGGGTAAGGGATGTCTTCTATAGGGTTAGGGGTGTCTTCTATAGGGTAAGGGATGTCTTCTATAGAGTTAGGGGTGTCTTCTATAGGGTTAGGGGTGTCTTCTATAGAGTTAGGGGTGTCTTCTATGGGGTAAGGGATGTCTTCTATAGGGTTAGGGGTGTCTTCTATGGGGTAAGGGATGTCTTCTATAGGGTTAGGGGTGTCTTCTATAGGGTAAGGGATGTCTTCTATAGAGTTAGGGGTGTCTTCTATGGGGTAAGGGATGTCCTCTATAGAGTTAGGGATGTCTTCTATAGGGTAAGGGATGTCTTCTATAGGGTTAGGGGTGTCTTCTATAGGGTAAGGGATGTCTTCTATAGAGTTAGGGGTGTCTTCTATAGGGTTAGGGGTGTCTTCTATAGAGTTAGGGGTGTCTTCTATGGGGTAAGGGATGTCTTCTATGAGGTAAGGGATGTCTTCTATAGGGTTAGGGGTGTCTTCTATAGGGTAAGGGATGTCTTCTATAGAGTTAGGGGTGTCTTCTATGGGGTAAGGGATGTCCTCTATAGAGTTAGGGATGTCTTCTATAGGGTAAGGGATGTCTTCTATAGGGTTAGGGGTGTCTTCTATAGGGTAAGGGATGTCTTCTATAGAGTTAGGGGTGTCTTCTATAGGGTTAGGGGTGTCTTCTATAGAGTTAGGGGTGTCTTCTATAGGGTAAGGGATGTCTTCTATGGGGTAAGGGATGTCTTCTATGGGGTAAGGGATGTCCTCTATAGAGTTAGGGATGTCTTCTATAGGGTAAGGGATGTCTTCTATAGGGTTAGGGGTGTCTTCTATAGGGTAAGGGATGTCTTCTATAGAGTTAGGGGTGTCTTCTATAGGGTTAGGGGTGTCTTCTATAGAGTTAGGGGTGTCTTCTATGGGGTAAGGGATGTCTTCTATGGGGTAAGGGATGTCTTCTATAGGGTTAGGGGTGTCTTCTATAGGGTAAGGGATGTCTTCTATAGAGTTAGGGGTGTCTTCTATGGGGTAAGGGATGTCCTCTATAGAGTTAGGGATGTCTTCTATAGGGTAAGGGATGTCTTCTATAGGGTTAGGGGTGTCTTCTATAGGGTAAGGGATGTCTTCTATAGAGTTAGGGGTGTCTTCTATAGGGTTAGGGGTGTCTTCTATAGAGTTAGGGGTGTCTTCTATGGGGTAAGGGATGTCCTCTATAGAGTTAGGGATGTCTTCTATAGAGTTAGGGGTGTCTTCTACGGGGTAAGAGATGTCCTCTATAGAGTTAGGGATGTCTTCTATGGGGTAAGGGATGTCCTCTATAGAGTTAGGGGTGTCTTCTATGGGGTAAGGGATGTCCTCTATAGAGTTAGGGATGTCTTCTATAGGGTAAGGGATGTCTTCTATAGGGTAAGAGTTGTCTTCTATAGGGTTAGGGGTGTCTTCTATAGGGTAAGGGATGTCTTCTATAGAGTTAGGGATGTCTTCTACGGGGTAAGAGATGTCCTCTATAGAGTTAGGGATGTCTTCTATGGGGTAAGGGATGTCCTCTATAGAGTTAGGGGTGTCTTCTATGGGGTAAGGGATGTCCTCTATAGAGTTAGGGATGTCTTCTATAGGGTAAGGGATGTCTTCTATAGGGTAAGAGTTGTCTTCTATAGGGTTAGGGGTGTCTTCTATAGGGTAAGGGATGTCTTCTATAGAGTTAGGGGTGTCTTCTATAGGGTTAGGGGTGTCTTCTATGGGGTAAGGGATGTCTTCTATAGGGTAAGGGATGTCCTCTATAGAGTTAGGGATGTCTTCTATAGGGTTAGGGATGTCCTCTATAGAGTTAGGGATGTCTTCTATAGGGTAAGGGATGTCTTCTATAGAGTTAGGGGTGTCTTCTATAGGGTTAGGGGTGTCTTCTATAGAGTTAGGGGTGTCTTCTATGGGGTAAGGGATGTCCTCTATAGAGTTAGGGATGTCTTCTATAGGGTAAGGGATGTCTTCTATAGGGTTAGGGGTGTCTTCTATAGGGTAAGGGATGTCCTCTATAGAGTTAGGGATGTCTTCTATAGGGTAAGGGATGTCTTCTATAGGGTAAGAGTTGTCTTCTATAGGGTTAGGGGTGTCTTCTATAGGGTAAGGGATGTCTTCTATAGAGTTAGGGGTGTCTTCTATAGGGTTAGGGGTGTCTTCTATGGGGTAAGGGATGTCTTCTATAGGGTAAGGGATGTCCTCTATAGAGTTAGGGATGTCTTCTATAGGGTTAGGGATGTCCTCTATAGAGTTAGGGATGTCTTCTATAGGGTTAGGGATGTCCTCTATAGAGTTAGGGATGTCTTCTATAGGGTAAGGGGTGTCTTCTATAGGGTAAGGGATGTCTTCTATAGGGTAAGGGTTGTCTTCTATAGGGTAAGGGATGTCTTCTATAGGGTTAGGGATGTCCTCTATAGAGTTAGGGATGTCTTCTATAGGGTTAGGGATGTCCTCTATAGGGTAAGGGATGTCCTCTATAGAGTTAGGGATGTCTTCTATAGGGTAAGGGATGTCCTCTATAGAGTTAGGGATGTCTTCTATAGGGTAAGGGATGTCCTCTATAGAGTTAGGGATGTCTTCTATAGGGTAAGGGGTGTCTTCTATAGGGTTAGGGGTGTCTTCTATAGGGTTAGGGGTGTCTTCTATAGGGTTAGGGGTGTCTTCTATAGGGTAAGGGATGTCTTCTATAGGGTTAGGGTTGTCTTCTATAGGGTAATGGGTGTCTTCTATAGGGTAAGGGGTGTCTTCTATAGGGTTATGGTTGTCTTCTATAGGGTTAGGGATGTCCTCTATAGCAGTGGTTCTCAAATCCGGTCCTCGGGACCCACCAACAGGCCAGGTTTGCAAGATAACTAAATTACATCACAGGTGATCTCATTTGCTTCTCAGTGATTGCAGTATTCTAGTCTGCATCCCCCAAGGTAATACTTAAAATCTGGCCTGTTAGTGGGTCCCGAGGACCGGATTTGAGAACCACTGCTCTATAGAGTTAGGGATGTCTTCTATAGGGTAAGGGATGTCTTCTATAGGGTAAGAGTTGTCTTCTATAGAGTAAGGGATGTCTTCTATAGGGTTATGGTTGTCTTCTATAGGGTAAGGGGTGTCTTCTATAGGGTACGGGATGTCTTCTATAGGGTTATGGTTGTCTTCTATAGGGTAAGGGGTGTCTTCTATAGGGTTAGGGATGTCTTCTATATGGTAAGGGATGTCTTCTATAGGGTAAGGGATGTCTTCTATAGGGTAAGGGATGTCTTCTATAGGGTAAGGGATGTCTTCTATAGGGTAAGGGGTGTCTTCTATAGGGTAAGGGATGTCTTCTATAGGGTTATGGTTGTCTTATATAGGGTAAGGGTTGCCCTCCATAAAGTTAGGGTTGTCTTCTATAGGCTTTGGGGTGTTCTCCATAGGATTAGGGTTGTCTTCTATCTATTAATGTACTATTATGGGCAGAGGGTTAAGGTTGTCTTATATCATGCAGGGCTCGAAAAATCCCAGGTGGCATTGGTGAGTCCGGGCGCCTGGGATTTTGTCAGCCGTCTGCTTTCAGGCATCAGGAAGCCACTTCACTGATCCAGGGATTTGAAATCGCTGCGGCTCCAATCCATACCTCTCAGTGTACAGACAAGAGGCAATCTAACTGGTCAGCAAGGTCACATGGACAACGCTGACCAACCAGAACCCACGGCCTCTTATTCTCCACTCTCAGCACAGCCATTGGACGCGCTGCACACATCTATCTGACATCGGGTAAGAGTGCCAGGCCCAGGGCTGAGCGCTGTGTGAGGCGGGGGCTCTGCACAGATTTCCATGTGTCCCCCCCTCCCCCGCCCCACTGCTACTGCCTGGGTGTCACCGCTTCCTCAGCCCCTGGGGGGAGGGGAGAGTGTGGACCAAGCCCATCCTGCTACGGCTGGGGGAAGGGCACCACCTACAAATATTTAGGGTGGCACAGGAGTGGAGACTCCCTGCCCCCCATAGACATGTGTGTGGGGGAGGAGAGCAGGCCGTTTTCTGGGTGTATGTGGGAGAGGTCCAAACTTCTGGAGGATTCCTCTGTACACCATAGAGCTGAGAGGACCTCACTGTACACCTGA